>NW_026947362.1:1177500-1477500 GCF_036323735.1 Rattus norvegicus | reverse complement strand
CATAATGAAAGTCAATATTAGGAAGAGAAGATGGTACAGACACACTGCAGGAAAGATCAGCATCTTTCCAAATGAAGATTGAGCTGGAAAGTGATTTGAACTAAGTATAGTTAAGAATAATGTAAATAAGTTTAATGTTATGAGAACTAGTTTACCTGTTATGGTTGCCTTATCTTTTCTTAACTTGGGCAGTCACAATTTCTGCTCTGTGGAATGAGACAGCCTCCACCTTCTCAGCCCTCACATATTTCAATTTGTCACTTGGTCCTCAGGACATCCATATACCTGGAGATGAATTTTTTCTTCTTGGAAATTCGAAATGTTCATATTTGGTGAATTGGGAGAGAGGGTTAAAAGCAAATGGGAAGTGAGTGACATACCATAACACTTCTGTATTATTATCAAAATGGGTTTTTTTGGGGGGATGGGATACTTGAGGTGAAAGAAAGGAAAGGTGCTGCTTTATTTGAAATACGTTCTTACCTCATTCTGTGCCCCTGTAAAGGGCCCAGCCTTATCTGTCATGACTGACCATGTTCCTGTCAGTACTCCACTGCCTTTCTCATGCAGTTCTTAATTCTGGATCCTGTTTGTCACTCTAGGTTTCATCTTGACAAGATCCATCTCATTTCCCTGTGATCCTGCTCTGAAACATATGAAAGTTATTTTTCTTTTGTTTCATTTTCAAACATTTAAATGATTTTATTAATTTTTGTTTAACCTGTTTTGTGAAAGCCTTAGAGGAGAATTATTCATGGATGTCTGTTTTGATTGAACGAGAAAATAATGAAAAAAAACTCTTTTTAATTTTACAAGACATTTTCATTTCTAAGTATTTCTCTTACATAAACCCACCATGCTAGTTTATCTCCATGTCTTGCCCTGAGTTCTTTCTTCCCATTGCTACTTGAATACTGCCTCTTAGGACTTACTGCAGAACTGTAAATGCTGGCATATACGAGGAACGACTTGATTCTTCTACAATTTTCTAACCCTTTTTTTAGATGTATCTTTCTACTCTCTTGAGCTATTTGAATTAATTTGGATCACTGAACTCAATAGTATAGTACTATAGTGCTTGGGCCTTGAAAATATCTGTTATTATTGCCTTGTCATAGTTTTACAGCTCAGGGTTGGACCTAGTTACATTTTGGAACTTTAGTCCAAGATGTTTGTGAACTTGGAAAAAACCTAGAAAGCAGCTATCAATACTTTCAAATGGTATTTTAATACATGAGGGCTATAAAAACCTTTAATAAATCATGGAAAAGCAGTCGGAGTTTCCTTTTTCTGTAAAGTACTTGAAAAACATGAAAGGAAGAAAGACCATGTCCCACTCACTTTTGTCTTCACATAGGGTGCTCAAATATGACTTTAGTTTTGGTGCATTTTCTGGTTAGAACGTAAAGTTGTTAATGGTAGTTTGTGTTAATGGTTTGCTTCTATTAATATACCCTTTTGTTATTGATTTTGTTTTTTGTCTTCATAATTCCCATTAGGGCCATGGTTCCACACTTTTTATAGATAAAAAAGGTGGGTTCAGCCCAGCTATTATTTTCCTTGGAAAAAACCCACAATTTTGGGTATAAAAGTTCACAATTATATAGTTGACCATGGTTTGAAATTCTTCCTTGCCATCACTTTCTTGTAGCAACGTAATTGTTTACTTCTGCTTCAATTCATTGTATTGACCACCCTATAATCCCATTATGTATCTGTGTGTAGGGGGAAAGGGATTCTTTAAATTTTCTGTGGTATGTGGTTTTATTGTTCCATAAATTATTTCACACCACCACATGAGCACAGCACACTACCTGGCATTATTACATGCTTGGATCATTGGGGAAGGGTAGTGTGAAATTCATCACTGTTCTTTGTTTCAGAGATTCTTATTTTTAATAAGTAATCCATCCTATTGAAATAGCTAATTAACTCTTGTATTCTCCTTCATGTATGCCTGCTGCTGGGAATAAATTGCATTTTTCCATTGATAAACAATAACAAAATCCCATAAAGGCACGAACATACATAAAGAGGGAAAATATTCACAATTAAAAAATGCATTAAAATCGAGAAAAATAAAAACAAAATGAGATCAAAAGTTATAATCAGAAGTTATGAAATTAAAAATTTGATTATAAAATTACAAATTTGTAAGGTTAAATAATACAAATATATATTCAAACAAACAGGAAAACATTAAATGCAATGTATGCACAAAGAGTTTACTCAAAATGTAGTTTATAAACCAAGATTGGAATGGAGAACACACTCTTGCTACTGTAGAGACAAAAATGGAAGAACTTTCACTAGGAATAACCCATTCTTTATTGCATAGTGACAAACTATCATGAAAGATGATGTTCAAAAATACCACATAAATAAATCATCAATAATTTAAACAAATACAAAAAATAATAAAATATAGAACAGCAACCCTCGTCCATTGTGATCTGATAGGATGCATAGGATTACTTCAATATTCTGGTATCAATTGAGGCCTGTTATGTGAATGAGTGTATGGTCAAATTGGGATAAGTTACAATTACGTGCATAGGAAAAGGTATATTCTTCTGATTTAGGAAGAAATGTTACCTAAATACCTGTTAAATCTATTTGGATTTTTTAAGTTATTAAAATAACTTCTCTTACTTTAACCATATCTGTTTAGTTTCAGTTTCCATAAATTGTCCGTTGATGAGAGTGCAGAATTCAAGTCTCCAACAATTTATTGTGTGTGGTGCAATATTTGCTTTGAGCTCTAGTTATGTTTCTTTTATGAATTTATGTGTCCTTGCATTTGAAACATAGTTGTTCAGTATTGAAAGTTCATCTTAGTATTATTTTTCCTTTGAAAAGTATGGTTCCCTTCCTTGTCATTTTTGATAACTTTTTGTTGAAAGTCAATGTTGTTCAATATTAGAAAGGCTACTCCAGCTTTTTTCTTGGGAACATTTGCTTAGAATTTTGCTCCATCCTTTTACCCTGAGATACTCTGTCTTTGTCTCTAAGGTATATGTCCTGTATGCAGCAAAAACTTGGATCCTCTTTACGTATTCAGTATCTTAGTTTATGTCTTTTTATTGGGGAATTGTGTACATTGATGATAAGAGATATTAAATGAAATGGACTGTTGGTTCCTGTTATTTTTGTTGGTAGAAATGTAAGTACAATTGTGTGGTTATCATCTTTTGGGTTTGTGCAAAGATTAATTCCCTACATTTTGCTAAGGTGTAGTATCCCTCCTTGTGTTGGAAGATTCCATCTACTATCATTTGTAGGGTTGGATTTGTGGAAAGAGATTGTGTACATTTGGCTTTGTAATGGAATGTCTTGGTTTCTCCATCCATGGTAATTGAAAATTTCACCAGATGTACTTGCCTGAAGATCCAGAAATGAATGCACATGCCTATGGTCACTTTGTCTTTGATAAAGATGCTAAAACCATGAAATGAAAAAAGACAGAATTTTCAAGAAATTATGGTTCAACTGGATGTCAGCATATAGAAGAATTAATTATGTAAATAAACTCCCGAGGGTGGGACAAATAATCATCTTTTTAGATGGTGATAAAAATTAAAAAAAAAAAACAACGAATATTTCTTCATGTTAGAAGTCTTGGAAAATATTAGGAATTCAACGCCCATACTTAAACATAGTAAAAGCAATATTACAAAAACAAAAGCAAAAACAAAACAAAACAAAACAAAAACACAAAAAACAGTTGCCATCATCAAACTTAATGGGGAGAAACTTGACGCAATACCACAAAAATCACGAACTAGAAAGGTTGCCTAATCTCTACTTACTCCATCAATATAGTACTGGAAGTCTTATCCACAAAAAATAGACAAAAACACGAGCAAAACGGAAAAATTTAGAAAGCAAGAAGTTAAAATATCACGATTTTTAGATGATGTGATAGTATATTTGGTGACACCAAACATTCCACCAGAGTACTCCTTCAGTTGACAAAAAAATTCAGCAAAGTGGCTGTATGTATATTTAACTCAAACAAATCAGAAGCACTCTACTTCAAGCATAAACAGTTTGATGGGAAATTAAGGAAATGACAGACTTCAAAATAGTCACAAGTAATAAAAAATCCTCAAGTTGACTCTAAACAAGCAAGTGAAAGTTCTGTATGACAAGAACTTCAAGTCTCTGAAGAGAAATATTGAAGAAGACCTCAGAAGATGGAATAATTTCCCATGCTAATGCATGTGCAGGGTTAAATTGTAAAAATGGTCATATTGCCAAAAGCAACCAACAGATTCAAGACAATCACCATCAAAATTCCAACTCAATTCTTCACAGAGTTAGAAGGAGCAATTTGAAAATTCAGTTGGAATAACAAGAATCCAATGATAGAGAAACGTTCATCAACAATATGAGAACTTCTGGGGCAATCACTATCGATGACTTCAAGCTGTATTTCAGAACAATAATAATAAAAATTGAATGGGAATGGTACAGAGACAGTCATAAAGATCAGTGCAATATTATTGAATGCCCAGAAATGAAGGCACATACCTATGGCCACTTGATATTTGACAATGACCCGAAACCATCCAATGGAACGATCACATTTTCCACAAATGGTTTCCATTCGACTGGAGGGTAGCATGTAGAAGAATGGAAATCAATCAATACTTATCACACTGTACAAAGCTCAAGTCGAAGTGGATCAAGTATCTCCACAAGAAACATATAATCTTAAACAAATAGAAGAAAAAGTTGGGAAATTTACTGAACAGAATACCAATGGCTTTGCTTCAAGATCGAGAATTGACAAATGGGGCTTCATAAACCTTTTGTAAGGCTTGGTCACTGGAATTTGGAAAAAGATAAAATCATTAGGTTAAGAAAAGATCTTTACCAATCTTCCATCTGGTAGAGGGCTAAAATCAATGTATACAAAGACTCAAGGAGATAGACTTCAGAAAATCAAATCATCCTTTCAAAAATGGTGAATAGCACTAAACAAAGATTTCTCTACTGTGCAATATTAACATCCTTAGCCATCAGGTAAATGCAAATCAACAAATTCTAATGTAATACAGCACGCTTCTCAGAATGGCTAAGTCAAGAAATTCACAACAGATTCTGGCAATTAGGTGGAGAAAGAGGAACTCTCCTCCATTGTTGGTCAGATTGCAAGCTGGTATAACCATTCTGGAAATCAGTCTGGAATTTTCTCACAAAGTTGGATATAGTACTACCTGAGGATACCACAATCCCATTTCTTTGATATATACGCAAAAGATGCTCCAACATATAAGAAGGACACATGATGCTACAGGTTGAGAGCTCTCTTTCTTTTTTATAATAGCCAGAAGCTGAAAAGAAACCAGATGTTCCTCAACATAGTAATGGATAAATGAAATATAGTACATTTATACACGTGTGTTCTTCTATCCTATCAAAAACAATATTGCATAAAATGCTTAGGATAGACGAGGAATTATCATTCTGTGTGAGGTAACCCAGTTACAAAGGAACACAAATGGTATACATTTATGGGAAGTGTGTACCAGCCCAAAAGTGTGGAATACATAAGAAAGAATTCACAGGCCATGTAAAGCCAGCAGGAAGAAGACCAAAATGCAGATGTTACATTCCTTCTTAGAAGGGATAAAAAATATTCATGGGAGGAAATTCAAGGATGAAGAGTTAAGCAGGGACTGAAGAAAGGGTCAACCAGAGACTACCCCATGTGTGGATCTGTCCCATATGCAGTCACACAAACCAGTCACTATTGCTGATGCCACCAAGTCCTTGTTGACAGGAGTCAGATATGGTTGTCTCCTGAGAGACTCTGACAGAACTCTACTGACACTCGTGAGGATGAATGAAACTAAACAATGGATTGAACAAGGGGGGTTCAATGAAGTTGTTAGAGAGTATAGTTAATGAGCTGAAGGGGTTTGCAAAACCCCAGGAAGAACAACAATATCAACCAACCAGACCCACCAGAAATTCGAGGGATTAACCCACCCACTAGTGAGTACAGATTGAGGGACCCATGACTCCAGCCACATACGTGGCAGAGGATTGCTTGTTCAAACATCATTGAAAGGAAAACCCCTTAATCCTGTGAAGGCTTGTATCCCCAATGTAGGGTAATGCCAGAGAATTGAGGTTGAAGTTGATTGGTGGGAATTGGAACATCCTCACAGAAGACGGGCAGGGATGTTATGGGAGAAAAAGGAAAGGAAATAACATTTGAAATGTAAATACATAAAATATTCAGGAAAAATTATTAAATAAAAATGATATCTTGTCTCATTAAATTAATAATACAGTAATTATCATTTCCCATTTCTGATATTGACACAAATATTAGAGTTTGGTACTAATTTCCTTTGGTCTCTTTTGCTGTCTTCTTTAATATTTCCCTTTATGTTATGACTTATTTAATAAAATTTTTTTACAATTTAAAGGAATATAGAATGAAAAAATTATTGACATAATTGGTGACTTCCCTTTATTAAAAGTTGGACAACTCCTTGAAGAAACTTTAATGGATAATATCAAAATAAGTTTATAGGATTTGTACATCAAATATTTTTTTGTTAATAGCCCCAGTCAAGAAATGCTACTTATAGTTATGCATTATGGTATTTGATTTCGGGAAAAAACTCAATGATCTTAGATTTTAGAATAATGTATATAAGTCATTTATTCTTAAAATTTGTTCACAGAAGGAAGTTATCAACGAATACATATATATATATAATGTAAAACACATTTCTAAAATAAATAGAGTAAATTAAATATATATATATAATGGACCAAGGATGAACAATCATGATTTAAAAGGAAGATATAACATTGAGTGTATCGACATTTGAAGTTGAGATGATTCATTCTTCCTTGTATTTTTTTCTAGACACCAAAATTAGTTTTGGAAAAAGCTAAAAATGCAATTAAAGGCTTAATCTAGTATACATAACTAAACAATGCTTTGAAAAATATACAGAATATATTTTCATATATATAAACTACATATACATTATATATATTATATATATATATATAAATTTTATATATAAAGTATATACAAAAATTGTCATTATCCATAAATTATCATTATCACTCAAGCAATTTCCTCGTCATATTAGAGTTGAATTATCAAACACAAACACGCACACACACACACACAGTTACCTAAAAATTTAAACATATTAGCAAATAATATTCATTCAGATAAAACTAATGACAATGGATGAATTAAATTTACAAATAATGTTCTCCCAAAATTTTACTTTCTAGCATAAAAAATATTGCCTTATGATATGTGGTAAATGTACACAAAGGAATACTATTCAGCTATTAAAAACAATGACTTTATGTAATTCATAGGCAAATGGAGGGAACTGGAAAATATCATCCTGAGTGAGGTAAATCAACACAGAAAAACACACATGGTATGCGCTCATTGATAAGTGCCTATTAGCCCAAATGCTTGTATTACCCTAGAAGCATAGAACATATGAAACTCAAGACGAATGATCAAAATGTGAATGCTTCACTCGTTCTTTAAAAGGGGAACAAGAATACACTTGGCAGTGAATTGGGAGGCAAAGATTAAAACAGAGACAGAAGGAACACCCATTCAGAGCCTGCCCCACATGTGGCCCATACATATACAGTGACCCAATTAGACAAGATGGGTGAAGCAAAGAAATGCAGGCTGACAGGAGCCGGATGTAGATCTCTCCTGAGAGACAGAGCCAGAATACAAGAAATACGTAGGCGAACGCCAGCAGAAAACCACTGAACTGAGAACAGGACGCTCGTTGAAGGAATCAGAGAAAGAACTGGAAGAGCTTGAAGGGGCTCGAGACCCCATATGAACAACAATGCCAAGCAACCAGAGCTTTCAGGGACTAAGCCACTACCCAAAGACTATGCATGGACTGACCCTGAGCTGCAACCTCATAGGTAGCAAGGAATAGCCTAGTAAGAGGACCAGTGGAAGGGGAAGCCCTGGGTCCTGCTAAGACTGAACCCCCAGTGAACGTGATTGTTGGGGGCAGGGCGGTAATGGGGGGAGGATGGGGAGGGGAACACCCCCCAAAAAAAGAAAAAGAATTACATTTAAATGAAAATTCTATACTTACAATTAAACAGAAAATCTTCTAGATTTTTATAAAAAAACTAGTGAACAATAAATATATTTACCAAAAAAAAAAAAAAAAAAAAGAAATATGGGCAATTACATTCTAAACACGAGTATGTATTTGTATCTAAAACTAATGTACTTTTTGGATGCAAGAGAAATAAACCTGTTTTCTTATACAAACTGATAGCCTGTATATTATTGGTGTGGGACAGTTAATGCTTAGCGTTATTTCTTTTTTTTGGAACTGGGGACCGAACCCAGGGCCTTGCACTGGCTAGACAAGCTCTCTACCACTGAGCTAAATCCTGAACCCCTATGGTTAGCGTTATTAATAAAGAGTATTTATGGGTCTTTTTTATTTTCTTGTTTCCACATACTTTTCCCCTTTTCCGATGAATTACAACACGGTTATTTACGATTCCTGTCCTCTTGAGAAATACCCTTATTTTCAGAATGCGGTTTCCCATATTTAGACTAAGATTGCTGAAGAGAAATGGCTTCCTGGTGATTATGCTATGTAAAGTTTCTCCTCTTGTTTTGATGTGAATGATACATTTGTTAAGTAATAAATTCTAATAAATTATAGGCGAGTATCTGTATTCTTTGAAAACGTGTTGAAAGGTGATCCAAGCCCTTTTATATTTTAGAATGTCCATTGAAAATTCAGGTGTTAGTCTCATGTGATCAGCTTTACATGTGACTTAGTCTTTTTCCTTCACACTTTTCGTATTTTTATTTCTCTGTTCAGTTCGGCTATGATGATGATGATGATGATGATGATGATAATGATGATGATGATGATGATGATGATAATGATGATGATGATGATGATTTTATTTTTATTATTATTGATTATTATAATTTCATATTTATTATATTTATTATTATTTTAGTAATACTTTTAATATATTATATTATTATTCATATTTATTGTTGTTATTATTATTATTATGTGTCTACTTGATATTTTCTATGATTTTAGTACTTTTACAGGTATCTCTTTCTGGTTTGGGGAATATTGTTCCCAGAAAATCACATACAAATAGTTATTGTAGTTGATTTTATTCTCATGCTACTCATAGTGTCCTAAACTTATGAATCAGGGACCCTCCCTCAGTTGGTTCTGATTGGAAAATACAGATATTGATAGCCAGTGTCTAGGCAGGCAGACAGTGCAGTAGTTTCAGGACGCTTGGACAAAGGTCCAGAGAGGAAGAAGGCATGGAGATTCTCCAGGACAGACTTTCAGGACAGAGAAGTAGCTGACATGGAAGAGTGTGAGAATAAGCACACCCAGGATAGCTGCCCAATGGTGTCCAGGGCAAGAAAGATGGGATATAGATTTTAGCAAATAATAACGTGGGAATATAACTGGGGGATAGTTTAGCCACTCGGAGGTTAGGAAGTGACCTTGCCATTGAGCTGTTAAAGGCATAAAAAATATAAAGGCTGTATGTGTGTGGTCTCCTTCCATAAGCCCCCTATCCCTATCTGCTTCCGCTGCCCTGCCTTCTTCAAAGGTGTTTCCCCCTCCGCAAAAACATCCCCTTGCAGCCTCCCCAGCATGACATTCTATTTACTGGAAGGTCCAGCCTTGGCATGACCAAGGGCTTCTCCCATTGGTGCAGAGCACGGTCATGCTCTGCTACATATGCAGCTGGAGACGCCAGTTTGTCCATGTGAAGTTTTAGGGAGGTGCTTTAGTCCCGCGGAGATCTGGTTTGTGACGACTGTTGTCCTTACTGGGTTGCAAGGCACTTCAGCTCCTTTAATACTTTCTCTGTCTTCTCCAAAGGGGACCCTGTTCTCAGTGCAATGGTTGGCTGGAAGCATCAGCCTCGGTATTTGTCATGATCTGGAAGAGCCTATCAGGAGAGAGCTATATCAGGCTCCTATATACATGCACTTGTTGACATCAGCAATATTGTTTAGGTTAGGGGGCTGCATGTATGTGGGCTGGATACACAGGTAGTATAGGCTCAGCATGGCTATTCCTTCAATCTCTGCTCTAAACTTAATCTCCGTATCATGTCCTATGATTATTTTTGTTTCCCCTTTTAACACAGACCATCCTCACTTGGTTCATCGTTTTTCTTGAACTTAAAGCGGTATGTTAATTGTATGTTGGGTATTTCAAGGTTTTGGGGTAGTGTGTGTGTATGTGTGTGTGTGTGTGTGTGTGTGTATTTTTCTTTTGTTTGTGTGTGTGTGATTTGGTTGACTCATTCAGGATGGTATTTTATACTTTCTTCATTTGCTTATGAATTTCATGATATCATTGTATTTGATTACTGAGTTGCACTTAATTATGTAGATGAACCACATTTTCTGTATCCATTCATGTGGTCAAATCATCTGGGTTCTTCCTAGCTTCTGGCTACCATGAATACAGCTGCTATAAACATAGTACAATATGTGTCCTAGTTAAATGTTGGGGCATCATTTGGGAATATGCCCAGGAGTGGGATAGCTAAGTCCTCAGTATATACTATGTCCAATTTTCTGAGGAAAGCCCAGAGTAATTTCCGGAATATTGTACCTCATTCAAATCCCACCAATAATGGAGGAGTCTTCCTCTTTTTCCACATTGTGACCAGCATCTGCTGTGTAACTGAATTTTTGATCATAATCATTCTTCCTGGTGTATCTTTTGATTTGCATTACCCTGATGAACAATGATGTTGAACATTTCTTTATGTATTTCTCAGCCATTCAAAATTGTTCTGCTGAAAATTATTTGTTTAGATCTGTACCCCATTTATAATAGGGTTATTTGACTTTCTGGAGTATAACTTCTTGAGTTCTTTGTACATATTGAATATTAATTCTCTTTCATATATTGGATGGCAAAGATCTTTTTTCAAGATATTAGTTGCCATTTTGTCATAATGACAGTGTTCCTTGCCTTACAGACACTTTGCATTGTGACAAGGTCCAATCTGTCAAATCTTCATCGTAAAGTATAAGCCACTGCTTTGGTGTTCTGTTCAAGAAATTTTCCATCGTTATCATGTGTTCAAGTTTTTCCGCACTTTTTCTTCTATTGGTTTGTGTCCATCTCTTTTTTCTGGATGCCCTTAATCCACTTCAACTTCAACTTGTATAGCGTGATAAGAATGGACGGATTTACATTAATTTACATGCTGACATCTAGATGAACCAACACAGGTGTTCTACTTCCCTGTCTCTGTACCAATACCATATAATTTTTATACTATTGCTGGGTATTCAACTTGAGATTAGGGATGTTGATTTCCACAGAATTTCTTTTATTTTGAGAATAGTTTCCACTTCCTTGTTTTTTTCTTATTCTAAATGAACTTAAACATTTCTCTTTCTAACTGTATGAAGAATTTTGTTGAAATTTTCTTGGGGATTGCATTGAATCTGTAGATTGCTTTTGGCAAAGGGCCCTTTTTGCTATATCAATACTGCCAATCCTTGAACATGAAACGTCTCTCCATCTTCTGAGATTTTCTTCTTTTAGAGAAATTAAGTTATTTTCCTACAGCACTTTCCCTTGCCTTGTTTGAGATACACGGAGGTATTTTTTTGTTATTTTTGATTATTGTGAAGAGTGTAACTTTCCTAATTTCTTTCTTGGTCTGTTTATTCATGGAAGGTTACAGATATGTTTGAGTTAATTCTATATCCAGGACTTTGCTGAAATTGTTTATCACTGCAGCAGTTCTCTGGTGGAAATTATCGTGTTACTTAAGTATACCAACGTATCACCTGCAAATAGTGATATATTGACCTCTTCCTTTAATATTTGTATCCCTTTGTCCTCCTTTTGTTGTCTAATTGGTCAGGCTACCACAATGAGTACTATATTGAATAAATAGGGAGAGAATGAATAGCCTTGTCTAGTCCCTACTTTTAGAGGGGGTGCTTCAATTTTCTCTTCATTTAGTTTGGCTTTTGGCTACTGGTTTGCTCTACATTGCTTACTGTTGTTGAGTATGAGCTTTGAATTCCTATCCTTGTAAGACTTTGGCTATGAAGGGGTGTTTTATTTTGTCAAATGCTTTCACAGCATCTAGTGAGATGAAAATGGAATGTTTTCTTTCAGTTTGATTATCTGGTGGATTATGTTGATGGAATTACATATTGAAATATCCTTGCATTCCTGTTATGAAGTCTCCTTGATAGTGATGGATGATCATTTTGATGTGTTCATGGACTTGGTTTCCAATGATTTGATTGACTATTTTTTGTTAATATCCATAAGTGATATTGGTCTGAAGTTCACTTTCTTTATTGGGTCTTCGTGTGCTTTAGGTATAAGCATAACTGTGGCTTCATCGATGGAATTGGGTAGAGTTCCTCTGTTTGTATTTTGTGGAATATTTTGGACAATAGTGGTATTTGATTCTAGGAAGTGCTGATAGAATTTTCCACTAAAATCATCTGGTTCTGGAGTCTTTTCCCAATTGGGAGCCTTTTAATAATTGCTTCTAATTTTAGGATTCATGATACAGTTTACATATTTTATCTGACCCTGTCTTAACGTTGGTAACTGCTCCCTGTATAGAAAATTGATCATTTGATCCAGATTTTCTACTTTTCTTGAATATAAATTTTAGTAATACGGTATTATGATGTTTTGAATTTCTGCAGATTCTGTTGTTTTGTTTCTATCTCATTTCTGATTTTGTTATTTGGATACTTTCTCTGTGCCCTTTTGTTATTCTAGCTCAGGTTTATCTATCATGTTGATTTACCCTTGGATCCAGCTCCTGGGTTTATTGATTCTCCGTAGAGTTCTTTTTGTTTCTACTTAGTTGATTTCAGCCTTGAGTTTGATTATTTCCTGCCTTCTGCTCCTCTTTGGCGTATCTGCTTCTTTTTGTTTTTGATCTTTTATATTTGTTGTCAAGCTGCTAATGTATACTCTCTCCAGTTTCACTTTGGATGCTCTCAGAGCTTTGAGTTTTCCTCTTAGCTATACTATCATTGTGTCCCATTAGTTTGAGTTTGTCGTGCCTTATTTTCCTTAAATTCTAAAGCATTCCTTTTTTTTTTTCTTTAGTTCTTCCTCTACCAAGTTATCACTGAGTAAAATATTGTTCAATGTCCATGTGTATTTGGGCTTTCTGACATTTTTTTTTTGTTATTGAAGTCCAGCCTTAGGTCATGGTCGTGTGAGAAAATGCATGGGGTTATTTTATTCTTTTGTATCTGTTGATGCCTCTTTTATGACACAGTGTATGATCAGTTTTGGAGAATGTGCCATGAGTTCCTGAGAATAAGATATATTGTTTTGTTCAAGGATAAATATTCTATAGATACTTCTTAAATCCATTTGGTTCAAAATCTGTTAATTTCTCTGTGTCTCCGGTTTCCCATTCCATGATATGGCCATTGCTGAGCGTGGGTTGTTGAAATCTCCCAGGACTATTTCGTTAGCCTGAGCTTCAGTAAGGGTTCCTTTATAAATTTAGGTGCCCTTGGATGTATCGTATAGATATTCAGGATAGAGATTGACCCTGGTGGAATTTTTTTCTTTGATGAAAATGGCGTGTCCTTCCTTATCTTTCTTTTGATAATTTTTGTTTCAATTAGATACTGGAATGTATGTTCCAGGATGTTTCTACAGACCATTTTCTTGGAAAATTGTCTTCCAGGCTTTTATTCTGAGTTACTAACTGTCTTTTCACTGAGCTGTGTTTCCTTTGTGCAACAATATTCTAGTTCTTCTTTATGTATGCAGTCTGTTAGTCTATGTCTTTTTTATTGGAGAATTGAGCATTGATGCTAAGAGATATTAAGGAATACTTATTTTGGTTTTCTCTTATTTTGGGGTCGAGGTGGAATTATGTTTGTGTGACTCTCTTCTTTTGGGTTTGTTGAAAGAGGATTACTTTCTTGCTTTTGATAGGGCGTAATTTTCCTCCTTGTGTTGGAGTATCACATCAATTATCATTTGTAGGGCAGGATTTGTGAAAATATACTGTATAAATTTAGTTTATCATAAAATATCTTGGTTTCTCCAGCTGTGTTGATTGAAAGTTTTGCAGGGTATAGTATCCTGGGCTGCATTTATTGTCTCTTAGTGTTTTATACAATCCACTCTGGACCTGACTTTCATAGTCTCTGGTGAGAAGTTTGGTGTAATACTTATAGATATGCCTATATATGTTACCTGACTTTTTTGCTTACTGCCCTTAATATTCTTTCTTTGTTTTGTGCATTTGGTGTTTGACTCTTATGTGAAGGGAGAAAATTCTTTTTTGTTCAATCTATTTGGAGTAATATATGATTCTTTTATTAGTATATTCATTTCTCCCTTTATGTTAGGGAAGTTTTCTCCTATAATTTTTGATGATATTTACTTGCCCTTTTATATGTGAATCTTCGCTCTCTTTTATACTCATTAGCCTTTTGTTTGATCTTCTCATTGTGTCCTGGATTTCCTGGTTGTTTTCCACTAGGAGCATTTTAGGTTTTACATTTTCTTTGATGGTTGTGTAAATGTTTTCTACAGTATCTTACGGCCTTGAGATTTTTATAATTTATCTCTTGTATTCTCTTTCTGATGCTTCTCTCTATGACTTCTGATTTCTTCCCCAGGTTTCCCACCTCCAGAGTTGTCTCTCTTTGTGCTTTCTTTATTGCTTCTATTTCCACTTATTGATTCTAGTATTTTTAAATTCCTTCATCTGTTTGACTGCGTTTTACTGTAATTCTTGAAGGAATTTTGTGTTTTCCCTTTAAGGGCTTCTACTTTTTTTACATGTGTTGTCCTGTATTTCTTGAAGAGTTTTATTTGTTCCCTACTCAATGTCCTCTATCATCATCATGAAAAATGATTTTGAATCCACATCTTGCTTTTTCAGTTTGTTGGGATATCCAATATTTGCTTTCTTGGCATAAGGGAGCTCTGATGATGCCAAGTAGTTTTGGTTTCTGTTTCTTAGGTTCCTGTGCTTGACTCTTGTCGTCAGGTTTTCTCTGGTGTTTCGTGGTCTTGCTGTCTCTGACAGTGGCATGGCCATCCTGTAAAACTCTTTATCACTGTTCTGATAGACTTCTTTTCTCCCACCAAGATGTGGGCACAGAGATATGTAGGACAAGATCAGCAATGGGTGCAGGCAGAAACAGGAAGTGTACTGTCCCAGACTACTCTTGTTTTCAGTGTCCTGAGACTTCCATCCTGGTTACTTGGAGCAGAAGGGTTGGTCTCGCCTGTGTTCTCAGTTGTTACTTTTCCTGGCCACTGGCTTTCATCTGTGGACACAGTTAGATACTGGAAGGATCCCCTCCCTTACTCTCCCAAGGTTCCTGTATCCATAGGGCTCTAAGCAGCTTCCTCTCAGCACAGGAATGTCAGCAGAGGTAATGGTTTCCCCTAAGTTCTCAGAATTGTCCATGATTCTGGGAGTCCAGCTTTCTCCCCAAACGATTTTGGGTACAATGAGCTATTTTACTGTGTCATCTCTGGGCGCCATCAGAAACAGGAAGCTTGTATCTTCTTGATAGTATCATCCTAATAAATGGAAATATCAGGATAGGCATTTCCTGTATATGAAATATATATTGAGGCAGTTTTCTTGGGGAGGTGGATACAAATAGATACAAAATACACTTGAATAAGCAAGGTGTATTAAGAAACATCCTGACTGGAATCTGTGGAGAACAATGACAGAGTCTGTATTATATAAAATGGATTATGAAATTGAGTGGAAAAATTCTTCTAATAAACATAATATAATTTTAAATTGAATCTTCTGCATCATTTATTTATATAACACACCTTCACTAGGCATCTAGAATTTCATCGATTATGATACATTAAGGATGCAAATAAGAAAAATAACCTCATCTTCCATAAACAGGCATTCTATATTTTTCTTTGTATCTTAAACAGATCCATGGATAATACTGAGAACTTAGGGGAAACCATTACCTCTGGTCCCTTAATGTAAAGGGAGAAAAAGAAATTACAGTTTGTCAAGCATGTGCTCACAGGTACTTACTTATATAATGGGTCCATGGTCTTTATTTTCAGTGAGCTGGGTGTTTGGTGGGGGTAATCTGAGTTTGAATTTTGGGATTTATTTCTGTGTTTTATAACTTATTTTACTATATCATTATTATTTTATAAAGATTTATATTTTATTAAGTGAGGTTATTTAATTTATATTTTTTTCAGCAATTCTGCTGAGATTAAATCTCTCCCAATTCAATGAACTAGAGAAACAGATTTTGATATATGACTAATATACCAGATTACTGCAGACGATGTGGCGATTTGATTATAGGGGAGCACTAACTATGCTTCCTTTCATATAGAATATGAAGATGAAACCAAACACATGTTAAATAATTCAAATAAGATATTAGCTATAATGGTGAATTTTGTAATTGGATGGATTCACTATCATTATAATTAGACCTGATATGATGTAGAGGATTACAAAGAGCTAATATGTGACTATTTCAATACAAACAGCTAATATACAGTGACTAATTTCAGTTTCATTGACATTTTGGTTGGGTCACAAGCCGTTAACAGCTGAGGTATTTTTGTAGCCTCTTATGTGGAGTTCTCATGCACACTAAATGTGTTAACCCTATAGTATGCAGGAGAGTTCAGAAAGCTCATGGCTAAAGTATTACATCTAGATATTATAAGCATAGAAAAACTATTGTTCTAAAATAATTTTAATTAATTTGCTAATTAATTTATTCCATAAGTAAGAGTAAATCCTAGGAAGAGACAGACTTCTTTGTATCTTACTTTAAAATAAGTGATAGATGAAAAGAATACAGGTGGTCAATTTTTTAAACACTGTTTGACTTTTACTTCACTAGAGATTACTATCTGCTTCACCATAAATAGTATAGTCAAATCACCAGACAGGAATGTACAGTAGAAATGTAAATATGTGAATGTTCAGTAAGTGTTTGTGTCCTCAATGAAGTAATACCAGGGAAAAAAACTATCATCCAAAGAGCCAAAACAGAAGGGTCCCCATGATGTGCATCATAAAAATAAATTAAAGAGAAATCAGTTGCCAAAACAGTGAGCATAAAATGATGTAGAGACATAGCCATCGACCTAAGGCTACTATATAATATTATCAGCAGAGTTTGTGCTTGTTGGCTAAGCAGGGTTTTTTAAAACACATATACAAATGTAATGAGTAGTGCATAAAATAGAAGAATGGGTAGTATTATAGCACTGTGGCTATAATGACTTAAATTAATTCCCAAATAATCACTTTCCTCTAAAATAATCCAGGTACTAATTCTGATGTCATAGAAATGCTCTCAGATAGTATTGGGATATATTAAATTTGGGGATTGCATAACGGTTCCCTGGCTAAGGGTGATTGTTTGCCAAGCTGAGCTTGACCTGCTGAGATCAATCCCTGTGACCCACATGGCAGAAGCTAGTAAGTCACTTCTGAAAATTGTCCTCTCTACTAACTAGAATACTGTATCATTTGAGCACACAACTATTGAATAAACAAATGTAAGGGGAGAAGAAAAGTAAATGAGTAAATACTATCACTGTGGGGAAAGGAGAAGGGAGATGTGGGGGCAGTCACAGAGAGCATGGCAAATCTCGTTATTTCAGCTGCATCAATACATGAGACCTTTTGCAGAAATATGTTCACAATATGCATTTTCTTATGCTTGTTATTCTCTATAAATTGTTAATTTTAATCATTCCAGAAAAACTAAAAAAATGAAAAGGTAAGGATATCATGTTATTCTAGAAGTTATGATCTCTGCAAATTTCATAAATACCAAAAAATAGAATCTATACTCTTAGACATTGAAAACTAATAACTCTATAGAATAGCTCATACATGAGAAACAGTGATGAGCAATACCCAGGCTCCATGCAGGTGGAAGAGCCATGGATCTACAGAAGACTAAAAGGAGTAAATGTTAAAATAAGTAGAGAAAAGTATGCAGGTATAACAATGAAGGAATTGTAGAATGAGAACAGTAAAAAACTCAACCAAACAAATGTCAGGCATGATAAATAAAAAGAAATCTGAACCCAGTTGATCAAACTGAACCCGGCAAACAGCAGAAACACAGTTCTTAGAAGCATCCAGAAAAGAAACAGCAATTTCCCACGAAAGAGGGATGGCAATTGACATAAATGCCAAAATAGTCTTCAAAAACATCCTCCAAAAATGAAAGAATGTAGCTATCTAATGAAAACTCCATTAATTATGGAAACTATCTTTCAGGAATGTGTTTAAGGAACATGTATGGCTTCACATTGGAGAAGGATGTCGACACTATTGTAATCCACACTCAGTCTTAGCCACAGCTCAGGAACAGCTCCTTATGTCACCTGAAAGAGGAATGGTAAATTGTGTGAAAGAACCAGTGAAGGTCTGACCCAAAGGTTCCAAGTCTGTATCCCCTAATATTCCTAGGACGTAATCTGTAAATCCCAGGAACACTATATTGCTATAAAAATCTATTAAAATGAAAATATACAACATATAAGACCAGATATATTGAAATTTCCTATGCTTTTTCTGGTTTAGAAAGTCAGAGATAAAGGTTAGAGTTTAGGAGATTTACATTTGAACACAAAATGAATTCTAAAAATTAATCACAATTTGGTTATTTGAAAATCATTCAATAGAGAAGTACCTGAAATTTGATTGAAAAAATTCAGTTGTGAAGAGCAAAGCCATAACCTAATGTGTGCCAGGCAGGCCCTGATCTATATTTCAAGCTCTTAGGATTTTGAGAAAAGTTCTCATGTGTTTCATGTTAGCCTTGTACTAACTGCTCTGAAGCTCTCACATGTGAAGCTCTGGCCTCCTACTTGTCATCCCCTTCTCTGGTTTTATGGTATAATTAAAGGCATGAGTCATTACTAGTAAATGAAAGCAAAGCAAAGAAAACAAAACAAAACTACCTTTGATAGTATATGTTTTTTGCAGTGTGTGTGCCTTCATGTATGAATGTATTTGCATCTCTATGTTTATTTGCATATATGTCTGCACATGTATATGTCACACTTCACAGGTGGGTAACTAGAATCCAAATTCCCAGCCTAGAGTCATGGACCCAATGATGTCATGAAACTTGCACAGCAGTTACTCATATCTTAATTCCATTTCGAACTCCCTTCCACCATTACTTTTTTTTTTTGGTTCTTTTTTTTTCGGAGCTGGGGACCGAACCCAGGGCCTTGAGCTTCCTAGGTAAGCGCTCTACCACTGAGCTAAATCCCCAGCCCCCACCATTTCTTTTAAAAGCAAATTAATTTACCACTAAAGGAATGATGTGAAGTTTAAATGTATCAGTATATTTTTCCAGGATGTCTACATAGTTTATATTTAAAAAAGATAATAATTTGAGACAATAATTTCACTTTTTTTCATGTCCCTACATGAAAAAATCTAGCAATGGTGTCGATAAATCTGACCTACACGTGAGAAAGGATGATGATGCATCTTTGTTCAGAGGAGATACTCAATCTTAGTTTGCCTTTCACAGTAAGGTAAGTTCTTGTCTCAACTTTATATTTATAACAGACTTAATTTCTAGTCTACATACAGACAAAATAATTTTACCTATACGCTATTTTATTCCTCATGAGAATGTAGAATATTCAGGGTTATGTATCATAAGGTAAGTTACTTTATTTCTTTGGAGTTAAAGAATAATACATTCTTTTTCTGATTCCACATAATCAGAAATTAAAACATGGCATAAAATATTGAGAAATAAATAAAAATGAATATTTGATTTAAAAATAATGGTGATCATTCCAGGACATATCAGAGCTAAGTTGCATGGTTAGAAATAGTTATGTCCCTTTTTCAATATGCTTCTATTTCTTTAGGAGTTATGGGGTTGTTTAACTGGTTTATCTGTTCCTGATTTAACTTCAGTGCCTGGTATCTGTCTAGGAAATTTTCGATTTTTAATCTGTAAGCGCATGAACACACACACACACACACACACACACACACACACAAACACACACACACACACACACGTTCACTCACAGAGATAATTAAAAATTAAAAAGTAGACTTTGAAAAAGAATGTTACAGAAGAATCATTTAAGGAGACAAAATAATGAGTCAGAAATTGATATTCATACACAGAAATCAGTGCATGAGGGACAGAGTAATTAAAACAGAACTAAAATTAACATTTTCAGTCATGATTGCTCTTTAAAATTAAATAATAGCAATATGTGTTCACATCTGAAGTAAATATAAAATAGACAGCAAGCTAGAGCAGATGGGAAGGAGTAATTGGAAATATAAGATTCCACAGGCTGTGTATTAATACAACTAGAGAAGTATTTAACTAGGGGTGAGTCTGGATTCTTTGACACATAATGTAAATACCAGGTGTGGTGGGAACACATTAAACAAGTGTTTTATTTTTTTTAATACATCTCGATGCTGAGGACCAGGGATACCAGAACATCTGCTTACATCTTGCTACTAGAAAAAGAGTGGCCTCATCTTTAGTGCCCATTCTTGAGAAGGTGAAAAAAGAAAGCCGGATTATGTCTACTGGGTTTGAAGAACACGTGGACTGTGACGAGTTGGTAGCCAGAGTGCCTGCAACATCCACAAAACACAGTACTGGAGAGAACAGTGAAATACTCAAAGAAGATCACACTGTGCCTGGCCTACCTTCTGCTGACTCTTCTACTGACAAACTGGGACAGGTAATTCCCCCACACATTCCAGGGTAACATAAACCTTCCTCTCTTCCCATAGAGATCTCGGATCTTCCATTTTCCAGGAGTTTCTGGAAATATCCAAATTTTTCCAAGGATCTATAGGTCATTCCACATTTGCCCGGGTGTCCAAAGTCTTCCCACAGATCCTGAAAAGAAATCACACATTCTCCTCTTCCAGAAGGAGTGTTTTTTTTATTCCATCTTTATTAAATTGGGTATTTCTTATTTACATTTCAAATGTCATTCCCTTTCCTGGTGTCCAGGCTAACATCTCCCTAGCACCTCCCACTCCCCTTCTTTAGGGGTGTTCCTCTCCTGATGCACCCCCACATTCTGCCCTTTCCCAACAATCCCATCCACTGGGGAGTTCAGTCTTGGCAGGATCAGAGTCTTCGCGTTCCACTGGTGCAGGACTCCCAGCAGCCGAGATGGTTATTTTCTGCGCATGTGCACACACGTGTGCTGATGAGCCCGCAAACCCTCTATTCCTCTGGGAGAACGTTGCCCTAGAGTTATAACAGCCAGAATATAGGCATCGAGGCCCTGGCAGCCTGAGAGTTCTGCAGAGGCTGACAGTCTCCACTGCCCCTTCTGTGACAATCAGTGTTGAATGTCTGGGAATTCTGAAGTGGCTTTTGTTGTATCGACTGACTTATTAGCAGAAATGTGAGAGCATCAGTAAACCACACAGAGGTGGCTCATATCTCACAGGTGACAGGCGCGGCACTTGTGCTTGCCCAGATGCCCTTTTATGGTGTGCATGTGTTTCTCTCCCTCTCCAAGCAGGCTTCGGTGCAGGGAAAAATCCCGTTATCTCTCTCTCCATAAAAGGATATTCAGCTCTGGTTCGAAAGTCAAACCAGCAGCCATGTGTGACATGGAACAACAATGAGGACAGATTCTTTTACGTATGCAAATGTATTCCGTGTGATACTTTGGATTTATAATTTTAAGATTATTACCAGCAGGTAATGAAATTAAGATTTAAATATCGTGCTCCATTTAAATGGTTGTTAATCTTTTGGCTGGATCCGGAAACAGCACATTGTTGGGTAAATACTAACCGGGCTGTGATGACATCCCGTAATTAGTTAGGGCTTGGGGGGGAAATAAGATTTCCTTTGCTACCTGCCATTTTAGCTCAAGGCAACTTTGAGGCTTCAGGGAGGACACTCTCAGTCTCAGAAGGGTTTCCATTAGAAGGAGGAGATGGTTGAAGCAGTTCTCCAAGCTCCGGGTGAGAGTCTAATTCTAGACCTGGGTAATTAGATCAACAGTTAGATCTAACTGCAGACACACAATAGGATGCAGTTCAGGCTGATTAGTCACACAAAGCCATTAGGTGAATCAATGAAAATTAAGCATTTCTCTTCCTGAGCAGAACAATCCACACTGGAGCTGAGCGTGGTTGGCTGCAGGCTCGTGTCTCTACAGGTGCTCTCTGAGCCACCTGCAAGTATAGGATGGTATACAGTCTTTGTCCCAAGCCTACAGTTAAGAGGTACCCATGCTGTCTCCGGGCTAGAAGGAACTGAACTTCAGAGATGTCTTTGTTCAGGTCCACACAGCAAAGGGCAGGGCAGATAGAGATTCACTCTCGGTATGTCTGATCTTTAAGACTTCCTCATAGACACTGCTGCAAATCTCCACCCCAACCATTGATCCCAAAGCAAGAGTGATCATCAAGATATCTAAGACATGACTTCCACTGTGCACGGAGAAAAACTTCTGAACGAGTTGAGTTCTCTTCTAGGGTGCACAAGGAAAACCTTCCTCCAGTAACTCCCACCAGCTCTGGGGTGCCGCGAGAGGGAGCAGGCAGGGTCCCCCCATCTTGACAGCTGCAAGGCTGTTTCAGGCTCAGTCCCCAACTTCCGGGTTTAGAGTGGGTTGGGGGTGGGGTTTTGGAGAGTCCTGCCTGGACTATCCGAGATTGAAGAACACACGGAGGGGCTCCAGGCCACGTGCGCCCTCTAGCGCCAGTCAGAGGGACGACATCTCCGTGAGATCTCACCTGGGAGACCTGCATCCAACTCTGACCTGGGCACAGTCGTATCCCTCCAATTTGAGAGGGAAACCTGCACTTTGTAGGTCCGTGAGCGCCTAATAGGGCTACAGGGAGAGCGTTTAGCTGCACAAGGTTTTGGATTGGGTCTTCAGTGCTACTTAAAGAACAAAACAGGGCATTTTGACAACCCAATTCTTTTTACATCAAAAACAGATAAATGGAGCCTAATTGCAGTTTCTACTTATGTATTTTATCTATCCATTTCCTCCTTTCTTTCCTTCTCTCTCTCTTTCTTTCTTTCTTTGTGTGTGTGAGAGATATGTATGTGTACTCATGTGTTTGAATGTGTAATGTGCAGACATGTGTGTATGTGTGATATGATGTCATAGATTTTCATTGCTTTCCTATTAGATTCTCCGCAGCAAGGTCTTTCAGTCAAAATCAGACTCATTGATATGACCAGTTCTGCTTGTAACTTTCCTCCCTGGATTCCCTAACTCTGCCGTCCCAGGCTTTAATTATAGGCAACCTCCACACCCACCCGCTCTGACCCCTCCCCCCATTTATGTGGGTTTCCAGGGGAGGGGAGCTGTACCTAGGTCTCTGTGCTTCGATGGAAAGTGCTTCGATGGAAAGTGTGGATCCATCTCCCTGGTTTCTGCAGTGTATGTCGGATGCTCATATTTGACTGAGGGCGTGTTTTGAAATTTCAAAGGAAAGATACCTAAGCCATCTCAGGCCAGGGGGCAATGACTCTTGTTGCATTTGGAATGTAGGTGGCAGTCCTCAGCCTCATCAGTGTCTCTGACTTTGAAATTGTAACCTTTTCTTTTTCTTTTTCCTTCTTCATTTTTTTACATCAGTGTCAATTCATTATCCACAGTGCTGGGTTGCATCAAGACAACTTCCTTTAACCATGTCATGTGCTTTACCCTATCTGAACTTCCTGCTCACCCCATCCCCCACCCCCGACCTAGTCTCCTTCCTTCTCCAGGCCTTTGTCTGCCTTTGTGTCATATGGACATATTTTTTTTTCCGGATCTGTTAAGAACCCATACAGATTCTGTAAAGAATTTCAGGACTCACAAGCGAGACAAAAATTACAGTATTTGCTTCTCGGTGTCTGGTTGATTTTGCTTAGTGCGGTGGTCTCCAGTTTTCCTACCAAAGACTTAATTCCATCCCTTATGTGGCTAAATAAAATTCCATTGTTTATGTGTACCAGGACTTATTCAATGGTCTATTGATGGATGCACAGGCAGATTGCACATCTTGGCTACTGAGAATGCTGCCACAGTAAGCATGGTGTGCAGGTGTCTTCTGATGTGTTGGCTCTGAGTCCTGTGGGCTCGGGGTCCAAATGCTCAGGCTGACAGTCATTCACCGAGAGGCTCTGAGCCTAAGCTGTGTGCTCTCTCTTTGGATGGAGGCTTTGCATGTGATGACTCTGTGTGTGTGTGTGTGTGTGTGTGTGTGTGTGTGTGTATGTGTGTGTGTGTGTGTGTTCGGTGAATGACTGTGCACTCTTACATTGGGACTCTTCATGGAGTTTATGAAAGCTATAGCTGTGTTGGTGAGCATTGGAGATAGATGTTACAGCACCCCATCCCTCTATCCCTCCTTACCCCTCTGCTTCCTTCTGCTCCTTTTCCCTTCCCCTTCTTCCTCCATTCCCCCTTTCAAGACAGTGATTCACTATATAGCCTACGCTGGCCTCATGCTTGCAATGATTCCCCTGCCTCAGCCTTCCAAATACCAAGAAGTCCTTTCCTTGGAGGAAGAGAAAGACTTCAGAGGTGCAGTTGTGGGCATGGGTTGCCAGGAGAGGAGTAGACACCAGACTGTCTGACTTTGTACAAGGAAACTAGGACCAAAGCAGATAGAATTGGGGACAGTGAGGTTGGCCACTGTGCCCACTCCCTTTCCCCCGCACCTAGAACCAGAGCTCTGGCAAGTCATGTTTTCTAAGGGATCAAGTCATGTCAGTGGTCAGATAGAACATGGCACAGGGATCCTTGGGAACATGTAAAGCAGAAATTATTACCTACAATTTCTAGTCTAGGAGAAGAAAGGGCACCCAGATTGTGTGTGTGTGTGTGTGTGTGTGTGTGTGTGTGTGTGTGTGTGTTCATGTGTTGGGTCATAGCAGGAAACAGGGTGGATAGCTGGATTTCAAGATTCTCTGAAATTTGAGTATTTTCCTGAGCTTCTGGGTAGAGATATGGCTGTTAGGGTCTGTTTGGTATCTGATCTTTTAAATAGAGAAGGGTTTACATTGGGAGGGCCCATCCCAAGCAAAATGGACAAATACCACATGGTTTCCCTCATTTTGGGGGCCCTAAAATTCTTTAAAGATTCATTGTGCTCATAGGAAATGGGAGAAGCAGGTCAGGGGATGGAGGGGGTTAAGCATGGAACTTGCTGGATGCAGAGGAAGAGGTGTTGCTCCCCTGTTAGCCAGCAGACTGGGCAGAACAGCATCAAGAGAACAGGCAAACCATATTGTAATCACTTGGGGGAACCATGGTGAATTTGGAATGAAAAGTATCTCTCCTTTCCCAAGCCAAATTCCCCAGGGCCTCTGGGCCATCTCAGACACTGACTAACAAAGGCATCAATATCAGAGCTGAGAGATCCACATCTGAAACTACTCACATTCCTCAGTTTCCCCTCTGGAAGTAACAGATCAATTACAGTCAGGACCATCTTAGACACATCCTAGGTCCCAACTGCCTCTTCCAGCACCACCACCAGCCTTGTTAGTGAAGGTGATCTGGCACTGATGAGTGGATTGCATTCTTGGGTTATGGTTATTCTAATACAATCACTATAGGAGACATCTGTTGCCAGACATAGCATCGTAGGCATGGCCATGCCTGGTTGGTTTCTATCAATATCATTCATGAATCACAGAATTAAGTGGATGGAGGGGTGAAAGGGTTTGTGGCTGTGGGACCACTTCCCTACTGGGGACTTGGCAGGACTTGGTCTACCCTGGACTTTCTCCAGTATCCTCCCGTTATGTCCTTTCCAATTAAGGTGTTAAATTAGAGAGAGAATGGGTCCAGGCGGTGTCCTGGAGACCGTGGCTCTGACATCACGGAAACATCATGTGATCAGGCTGAATTAACACACACTCGATGTTCTCAGGATCTTCTTCAAGCCAGTGGTGTCTGCACTGAGCCCCATGATTATTGACTAGTGAGGGAATGTGAGACTGAAAGGGGTGGGGCTGCAGTATTGCCCTGTACAGGGCAACCGGATGTCTTCCTGTTGGCAGAGCGCACATCGGGATGAATGTGGCTCCAGACAGAGTGCCCAGGGCTGAGAATTTAAATTATGATCCTTGAATCCCTAATGTAATGAGCCATCTCCCAGCCCCTGTTGTTTTGTCTGATGAGTCTGCAAGTTGCATGTTTAATATGTAAGTAATGGGAACCATGAGGAATGGGAAAAAGAGAGTGTTTGCCTCCTCTGCCTACCCTCTCTGCTCCCAGGGAGGTTGTGGCAATGACAGTCTGCCCTCATCTTCTCAGTGAACTGGACTTCGTGGATGTGCTCAGGACCTTGGAGAGGGCCAGAGAGGCTGCTTTGTTCTGCAGGATGTTTCTGACTCTGGAAGGTTCTGGATGAATTCCAGGTGAATGGATACCTTTACATCCCAGAGAGGGAAATCAAGAGGCTCGATTATTGGACCAGCATCTGGGGTCTGTGGGACCCGTGGGGAGGGCTCTGTTCTTTGTCAGCAGTGGTGGGGTCACTGGATACTGCAGTCAGAGCCTGAGCAGTTCCTGTCCCACTCAGAGACCTCCATTCAGGAAAAGCTGGATCCCCTACTACACCGCAGAGGGAAATCAGTGAGTTTATTACACAGAGAAGGTGACTGTCACTGTTTCTGATTTGAACATGGGCATGTAGAGAGAGCTTTATACACAATTCTCTGGCTTTTCAGGCACCATTGTTCAAAAGATATAATTTACACCAAGGTTGAAGGATAAAGTGAAGTTTAAAAATTAGGTAAAATATAGTGATTGAATGTACTTGTTTTAATTTAAATTTTTTTAGATTTATTTTGTTATTTTATATGTACTTGCACCTATGTGTTTGTGCTATATGCATATGGTACCCTTAGAGATCAGAAGAGGGTGTCTGATCCATTTGAAGTGGACTAATGGATGGTTGTGAGCTGCCACGTGGGTGCTGGGAATGGAACTCGGGTCCTCTGCAAGAGCAGCCATTGCTCTTTAGGACTGACCCTTCTCTCTAGCCTATCACTTGTTTCTCTTAGGGGATTTTCTTTTGCAAATAAAGTTCCAAGATGGTTTTATAGTTACGTCGTTTGGGTGTAGGGATGAGAGTGGATTAGTAACAGCGTGAAACCAGAGGCCATATACTTCCTGACCCTCAGTAAGGACAGTTTCAATTGTGTGCGCGCGCGCACACACACACACACACACACACACACACACGCATGCACGCGCATGCATATTGTTTACAGATTCCCTTAGAGGCCAGAAGAGGACCTCAGGTTCCAGGAGCTGATTTACAGGCAGCTGTGAGCTGCTTAAGTGGATCCTAAGAACAGAATTTGGGTTCCCTGCGAGTTTGGAACATGCTCTTAACTGACGGGCTCTCTCTTCAGGCCCATGTGTTTCTCAGCCTCGACTGAGATATCTTTAGGAAAACGTGCACTATCTCTGCAGGCAGCCTTGGCTGGGTCAGTTCCGTTGATGTTTCTAAAGCTCAACCATCATGCGACAAAGGCTAGACCCCAGAAGATAGCTTCTCTCCATTTTAGCGTCAACCTTAACTCTCCAGTTCCTCTATCCTGTCTTCTTAGAATCACAGGCACAATGCTGCTTCCTCCAGGAATCTGGAGGTGTGTTCTTGTCAGTTGAACAAGGACGTGAGGCTCTGAAAAAAGGTCAGCGTGAGTCATTGCCTTTCGCTGTACTATTTATGAAATGTTTTGGCTGGAATTAGGGCTGGGGCTGGTTCAGGTGTGTAAATTAAAGACAGCCTCAAAGTCTCTTGAGTTGAGCCTCTTTTATAACCTCAGAGGCTCTCTGGGGAGCACATCACCAACCACACCACCTTTACCCCCGAAAGGATGGCTGAACACAGGCTTTGGGGCCGAGATACTTCTGCAAGCTGTGAGACTGTGGAGTCAAACTGCTGTCGGGTCCTCAGCTTCCCAGCTTCTGTCACATGCAGCTTTTCAGCTTGACATCACAAACTGGAGGGGAAGAGAGCTGGGAGCTCATTACCATGGGTGTCTTGGAAAGTTTGGGGGCGAGTTCTGCATTAATTAAGCCTCATTTGAATAATGACCACATGCTATTTATTTTCTTGGAGAGCTGCTCTGAGGGAAGCAGAGAGGCTTCTCCTATAGGAAGCCTGGTGGCCTGTGTGCCAACCGCCCATCACATGGGGGAGGGGGAGGCAAGGGTGCTATTTTAAACTCTCTGTTATTGAAGGAAACATCCATAACTGGAATATTGTGGGGTGGTTTGTCAGCTGTTTCTGTGAGAAAAGGCCTGGGGTCAGCCAACGTGTTCTCCAGTCCTTTCAACGCTGCTCTCTGCCGTGCATAGGAGATGGTCTAAAATCTGCCCATCACATCTCCCCAAACCATGTGTCTTCTTCATCTGTTATGGGGCTGAGCAGAATGGTGGGGAACTTAGGATCATGTGGCTACCTTAGTGGTCATGACGGGGACTCCACAGGAAGAGAGGTGTTCTCACAACAAACACACAGATCTGCCTGATCTTGACCTGGCTGTTTAAAAAGGACGGGCATCTCCCTGGATGCTTAAAAAGGATGGCATCTCTTCACCAAAAAGCAATGATTCCTCTGTACATATGGATATTTAAATCTGATCGGGGCTCATGATCTAGTCTAGGTAAAACAAGCATCCTATGTGCCTTTTCTCTGTGATTTTTTTTCAATTGGCTGAGCAGAGTGACGTCCTCTCTCATGTGGTACAGGAAGAAACCAGCCAGATTCCTTCAACTCTGTAATTAAATCACATACCTTCATGCCTTTGGCTGCACCCAGGAATCTTCCTTCCCGGAACTATTTGCCCATCACTCTAGGCCAGAGTTCAGAGCCCTAAACAAAAGTACAGAAGGCTCATGCCTGATTCTGCTGAGTGTGCGGCTCAAGAATTCACACATGCTGTCACTTACGAGGCTGCACACTGGAGCTGCACACACTTAACTTTATGATATTGCAGAGGATGGGAGGGGTTGTGCACACATGCTAATATCATACTTCAGGGAGATACTGGACTTCATGTTCTTGGGGTTTTGGAGCCACCCAGACCCCTTGAAAGTTCTTCACGCAAACATCATGAGTCTTTAAGCAAGACTTTAAAACAACGGTGTAATTATCATATATGTGAAGAGACCCTGTGGTGGTTTGAATGTGCACTGCCCAGGAAATGGCACTATTAGGAGGTTGGCCTTCTTGGAGGAGGTGTGTCCCTATGGGGGTGAGTTCTTGAAATCCTTCTCCCAGCCATTTGGGACAGTCTGCTCCTGGCTTCTTTTCCATGAATATGTAGAACTCGCAGCGCCTTCTCCAGCACCATGTCTGTCTGAACACTGCCATGCCCTCTGCCTTGATGATAATGGACTGACACTCTAAACCTGTAAGCCAGCCCCGATTATATGTTGTCCTTGTTCATGGTGTCTCTTCTCAACAGTGAAAACCTAACTAAGACCCGAGACTGGATAGTTCATGGGATTGCTCAAATGTCCTTGGCACCATCACTCTTTTATCTTCTGCAATGGCCCAACCCAATCTCTTTCCAGTCCAGGGTGCTCCTCCAGTCTTGGTTCTCACAGGACTCCCCTATACAAGGCACTTTCCCTCAGTATCTCCTAGTGTCTACAATACCACCAGCCATGGCATCCTCTTCATTGATAGGGTGAAGTCTATTCTCAAGGACGGGCACCAAGTTTCCCATGTGGTTTTGTAGAGTATCAAAGCATCTCCAGAGACAGGCCACAGATTCTGGGGCTTAGAGAGACAGCTCAGCCATGAAGAACACTTGTTACTCTTGCATAGGACCCAGGTTCTATTCCCAGCATCCATATGATGGCTCACATTTGAAGTGTTAGCCAGTTTCAGGAGATCTAATGCCCTCTCTTGGCCACTACAGACATCAGGCAGGCACGTGGTGCACACAGTTCCATGTAGCCAGAACATTCACACATTCAATAATATAAACACATCTGATTTTTAAAAGGAATGAGCTTTGGAATATGTGTGATGCTGAGCATGTATCCCAACAGCTCTCTTTTAAGGGGAGGAGGGACACCAGGAGTTTGGAACCCGGTGGCTATAGGTGAGGGAGGACCGTATGGTCATGTCAGTATAATGCCTCCCGTTTTGGAAGTGTTCATCTCATGGATATGATGGTGCCCATGAGGCAGAGGTCTCAGCACTGAGCTTGGGAATAGTCAGCACTGGGGGAAGGCGGCAGGTGAATGACTACGTCTTTCTTCAAATAAAATGAAAGAGGTTCTTTTCCCCATGTTTTCTGTCATCATAGAGTTCTAAAATCCCCTGTGGTCCAGAAGAACTTAATTTGAAAGTCATTACAATGGAGATGGGGGTTGAGCTGACAGTTCAGTAAGGAAATATTTGATGAGCCAAGAAAAAAGTGTGAAAGTTAACATTATGAACACGATTAATGAGCAGGGTGGTTGCAAAAATTTATAAAAGAAAATAACAACACAACATGCAGGCACTGGTCTCTGTTGGCTCCTCAGGCTGCTGACTGTGTGTCCTGATTTGTGTGCGTTAAATTGTTGAGGCTCTAGGCTTGCCCACATGGCCGATGTTGTCTCTCATCTGAACTTGACAGGGATAACTTTATGTTTTTTTTGTACACACATTCCTAATGCCATAATCACGTTAGGTGAAGTGGGCTCGGGGGTTTGCCAGCCAGTCAGGGATGAAGAGGCTTAATATGTTTCTTCTTTAAAAACAACAACAAAAACAACAACGACAACAACAGCAGAAGCAACAACAACACCCCAAAACAAACAAACAAAAAACTAACAAGTATGTATTTATTTTTTAAAACCACAACAACTTCATATTCACCAGAATAGGAAACTGGAATTTATGTTGTCTGGTGGGTACTTGTTCCTCTCTCTAGAGCCCTATTGTATTAGGGTTTCCAGAGAAACAGAAATGGCAGAATGAATCCACATTGTCTTAGTTAGATTTCCATTGCTGTGTACAGACACCATAGCCAAGGTATCTCTTTTTTATTTTAAGGCTTGTTTTATTTTAATGACTGATCATGTGAGGCCACAGTGAGGTCACTATGCACAGACGAGAAGGAAAATTTATTTCTTGGTCTCTTCCGCCTTGGACAGAGTCTTGATTATCTGCCCCTTCTTGACCTGGAGGTGCTCCTCTCATAAGTTTTTGTGCGTCCTTGGACTTAGAACTTCGAACATCACCCTGGTCAGCCAGTAGTTTCTTGCAGGCCTCGTCTGCCTTTGGTTTGTGGATCTGCTTCATAAGAATCCATTGGTTTTTGGATACATTCCTTTTGACCTTCAGGTACAGGCTATGACACATATGGCAGTCAATCTTCTTAGATTCGCAGTATCTCCTGAGAAGTCGGTGCAGGATGCTCATCCTTCTCATCCAGGTCACCCTCTCAGGCACCCAAATGTTGGCAGTGCCCTTTCCCTTCCCTATGACCATATGCCTGCACTTCAAGGTGTTTTTCTCGCAGTGAGCTTGAGAATGGACAGTTACAGGCTTCCAGATGATCAGGCCATCTTCAATCAGCTTCCTGATCAGCTGACGGGAGTTGGCACTGGCGATTTTATTGGTCTCATTGGGGTCCAACTGGACCTTCTTTTTACCACAGTGGAGGACACTAGAGGCAAGCCTCTTCTGTAGACTGAGCATGCTCATGGCTGCAGACTCAGCAGCCAAGGAAACTCTTATAAAGTACAAGATTCCATTGCAGCTGGCTTACAGTTTCAGAGGTTCAGTCAATTATCATCATGGCAGGAATCATGGGAGCATCCAGGCAGACTTGGTGCTGGTGGAGCCCAAAGTTCTTGATGCGCAGGCAGCAGAAAGGGATTGTCTGTACCACTGAGCATAGTTTGAGTATGTACAAATCTCAATGCAAAGCCACCACAGTGGCACACTTCCTCCAACAAAGTCACACCTACTCCAACAAGGCCACACCTACTCCAACAAGGCCAAAACCAACCCAACAGTGCCACACCTACTCCAAAAATGCCACATCTACTCCAACAAGGCCACACCTACTCCAACAAGGCCACACCCACTCCAACAAGGCCACACCCACTCCAACAATGCCACACCCACTCCAACAATGCCACACCTACTCCAACAAGGCCACACCTACTCCAACAAGGCCACACCTACTCCAACAAGGCCACACCTACTCCAACAAGGCCACACCTACTCCAACAAGCTCACAGGAAGTCCAACAAGGCCTCACCTACTCCAACAAGGCCACACCTACTCCAACAAGGTCACACCCACTCCAACAAGGCCACACCTACTCCAACAAGGCCACACCTCCTAATAGTATCACTCCTCATGGGTCAAGCATTCAAACACATGAGTCTATGGTGGCCGCCTCCTATTCAAACCACCAAACACAACAAAAGGTAATTTGGCTTACAGGACACTGGATAATCTAACAATGGCTGTCCCATACAAGGGTCCTGAGAACCCCATTGGCTGCTCAGTCAATGATGCTTGATGCCTCAGCCACCTTAACCTGGTGCTGAAGGCACGTGAGTTTCCTGGAGGCTTTGGTCTTCAGTTTACAATGAAATATCAGAGAAGGTGGTTAGAATATTAGCAAACGAATACAGCAACACAGGAGAGATGAACTTGCCAGTGAGAGTGAAGGCAGGCAGACAAAAATCAAAGCCTCCTTCTTTCACATTCTTAAATCTGGGTTGCCACCAGAAAGCCCCACCCACACTTAGGGCAAATCTTCCTGATTCAAATATCCTGATCAAGAAAATTCCTCACAAGAGTGCCCAGATGCATGCATTTTAATTGAATTCAGAGCCACTCAAGTCAGCAACCAAGATTAGTGATCACGTCTGCCAACTCTCTCATACAATGTATTTTTCTTGTTTGCTTTATATTTTGGGCCCGAGATTAACCAAGCTGTGCCACTCATATTGCTTAGCCTTGAAGCATTCATCTGCATTCTGTTCTCACTAGAAATCAAGAAGGACATTGTATGTTCACCCCTCTCCTGGCTGATCCCTGCCTCACCCAGGAACCAGCCAGCTTTCTGTCACTCCAGTCTCAGAGACTGGATGGCTGATAATGAGGCTTCAAGCCCAAGATCAGAGTCCTGCCAAATTTACTGAAGCCTGCTACCTGGCTTGTAGATGGTGCGTTCTGCCTATATCTTCCTGGGCTGAGAAGGTCCAGCAAGCTCTCTGGGGGTTCTTTTTAAACATAAGTGCACCAATAACACAGAGGAGGAGTCCCTCTTTATGACTGAAGTCACACCCTCCAAAGTGCTGCTTCCCAATGATGTCATCTTTGGTGACATCTTCCTAGGGTGGGGGAGGGGAGACATTTAGATCACAGCAACCTCTACCGATGGAGAAGGATCTCCTCCAGCTTGCACCGGCATCATCAGGCTTTTGTGTGAAGGCAGCACAGGCAATGTAAGTCCCAAGAATATCCCTGTTATGTCTCCTTGGCCCCAATGTCCCCTGTACCATGACTGTCACCCAGTAACAGCTGCCCTTGTGTGCACCAGAGCGTAGCTTCCCTGATGTCAGGCACCTGGGATCTACCTCTATCTCCTTTTAAACCCATTTGTTAGCTAAAGGATATGGGTCAGCAGGTAAACTGCTTGCTGTACATGCATGGAGACCTGAGCTTGGATCCCCACAGCCAACTTACAAGTCTAAGGTGGTAGCATGCACTCTGACCCCAGAATCAGGGAGACAGAGACCTGGGGACCTCTGAAGTTCACTGGCCACCCCAGAGTCAATGTTTTACTTAGGGTTATACTGCTATGAACAGACACCATAACCAAGGTAACTCTTATGAAGACAACATTTAATTGGAGTTGGCTTACATGGTCAGAGGTTCATTCCATTACCATCAAGGTGGGAACATGGCAGCATCCAGGCAGGCACAGTGCAGGAAGAGCTAAGAGTTCTATATCTTCATCTGAAGGCTGCTAGGAGAATACTGGCTTACAGGTAGTTAGGATGAGGGTCTCAAAGCCCACACCCAGAGTAACACACTCACTCCAACAAGGCCACATACACTCCAACAGGGTCATACCCTCTAATGCTGCCTCTCCCTGGGCTGAACATACACGCACACACACACACACACACATGTAGGCACACAGGCATGCACGCACCCAAACCATCACAGGCATCAGTTCCCAGATCCCAGTGAGAAAAGCCTACCTCAAAAACCAAGACAGGCACTGGGAAGGTAGCTCAAAATGCAAGGGCACTTGCCACCAAGCCTGAGGATCTGAGTTCAGTCCCCAAGACTCACCAGGTGGAAGATGGGACTGAATCCTACAACATGTCCCTTGGTCTCTACATATGTGTTGTAGCATGTATGTGTCTCCCCCGACTAAGAAAAACAATTTCAAGGAGGAATGACACACAAAATTGTCCTCTGACCTCTACATGCATGCACATACACAAGTCACGAGTGTACACACACACACACACACACACACACACACACACACACACACACACCACTTGTCTTGGAGAACAGTCTCATGTAGATGTTTTTAAAGATAATACTGGTATTAGTGCAATTCTTGTTCTATTGTCCAAAGAGAGAGACATCCCTAATAGGGCGGGGTATGCACAAGGTTTCCCATCTAACGAAACAGGAAATGGGAACGTTATATTTCCCAATTTCAGGATGAAAATCAATGCATTCTGCTCTGTGACCTTGCACATTCCTGCTTATCTTCAGAAGTGATAGCCAGACATTGCTGTCACCTGGTCATTTGGAAGTGCCAATATGACATTGGGGTGGGACAGGGATGAGAGACAATCTGGTCCTGGTCTACACACAAACCCACAGCTGTAGGGAGCCGTTCCCCACTTCATTTGGCATAGTAGGGACAGTATCACAGGAAAAGGGCTTATGACTCTTAAATAAGAAACAAGCTTATGCAGTTTCATAGGAAATAACCTGACACAAGCTTGGGTTTCTGTTGATTCTTGTCTTGAGTGAGTGAACACACAGTTTTCAGCTTTTCCTAATAGGCTCTGGGTTTCCTTTTAACATTCTCATCTCAATGCTCCGAATTCCCTCTCTTTGCGTATAATCCCCTTATGGTGCTTAAATCACTCTGGTCAGGCCATTGGTTCTAATAGTTACTTAATGTTTCCTTTTCAAACACATGGCTTGGGATGAGCGAGACAGCTTGGGGTTGAGCCTGAGGGACTGGACACAAGGTAAAAACTAAGCATGGGTATAAGTTCTTGTACCCAGAATTGGAGAATTCCTGGGATTTACTGCCAGCCCTTCTGATCTATACTGGTGAGATTCAGGCCACAGGTAGACCCTGGGTCTAAAACAAGGTAAATTGGTCCTCTGGCCTGGATGTCACACACATGAGCACATACACGCATAGCACATATACATATATGCATGCACACAAATGGGAAAACATGTTATTAAACATCCATGCATGTAACGATACTTCCTCAGAAAACCCCCAGAGCACTTTCTTTAAAGAGGAGATAGTTGCAAAAACAGATGCAAGGGAAAGGAAGTTGTAATGGAAACGAGTCTGACACCCCTTCATTATATGGGGATTCATGTAGACATAGATTTTTTTCAAACCTACTTTAATAAGGGTTCTCAAATGCTTAGAGCCCCCTTCTAGCCCACTGTCCAAAGGTAGGGGAGAAAAGATGATAAATAGGGCAAGTGGATGTGGACCTGTTTAGAAGTAGTTCTTTGGGGCAAATCCCATCTGAGCTGTCAGGACACCAGCAGTCCAGTCCCGTAGTGTCAGGATACCCATAGTCCAGTTGAAAAAAAATGTCACAAAACACAAGTCAGCACTGGTAGCACAATCTACCGAAATAGTCAGGCCTCCACCAAACTGGCACTAGTCAGCAGGAGTGACCAGAACCAGCTGGAACACCAGCAGCTGTTTCCACACCTCAATAAAGTGAAGGTCAGTGAGAATCGAGACCAAGGAGGGATTGCAGGCAGACAATGCAAGCACCTCATCAGTGTCTACTGAGTCATACTCGTAATATCTCCCAATATCACGTGACTCGCCTTAACGAAACCCCACATGAGTCTGCATCACAGGACACCCAGAAATTTCCACTTTAGACACCAGAGTGTGAGGAACGAGAGGGAGACTGAGACATATGGAACAAACAAGGATATCCCCTTGAATTGTACCATGTCCCCAAATGACTGGGAAGGGAAGATACCTCTCTGCCGAGCTGCTAAATTCCATTTAAATCACAGTGGAATCCAACTGGCCGGTTTCCTAAAATTGTCTCTGTTGTTACCTGATACACACGTCTTATACTTTGTGGCTGATGATGGACCTTCATTCAATAGCTCTAGCCGACATTTTGCTACTTTGTAGGTTCTCCTCTCTTTCACATACAACCCCCTAACACTAGACAGGAGAGAAAAGAAGAGAGAGGGAAAGGGGATCTATCACCATTAGACGACCTCGTGTTGATTAGGGGCATCGAGTTCCTTGTGGGGTAAGTTTGATCTTCATTGTCAGGATGTTTAATTTCTTCTTTGGGCGTGACTATTTATCAAACTGCAACCAACAGCAGCCCACCTCTGGGGCTCTAGCATTTATATGTTCTCTGAAAATATCCAGCATTCCAAATGTTACACACGTGCAAAATCTATCTCCTGCTGGCAAAATCACGCCCCTGCCAGAGCACGAGGCAAATCATAGTCAGCCACTGTTGACAATCGGAAGCAACCCCATACCCCACAGCCTGGATTAAAACAAAAACATACTCTTATAATATCTCTATGTTTTTAAATACACCAAAATTCTCACTGCAAATATCCAGTTTCATTTGGATATTAGTATAACTGACTTTCTATCCTTTAATCCACGGAAGGCATCCTGATTAGTTTGAATCAGTCATGCTAGCTTTGTCCTGTGCATGTCACTAGTGTTGAGGTGCATCAGAAGACTCACTGAGACACACCAAAAATCTTCTGAGCAAAGATTTTTTCTGTCTGTCACAAATAGGGAGATATCCAAGACAGTTTCATCTCTCTTCCTCTTCCTCCCATCCAGGGTTGGAGTTCTGCTGTGGAGGAGTGTGATGTGTTCTCTGCGGATGCAGCCGCCATCTTGTGACTACATTATAGCCAATCACTGAGGGCAGTAAGATGAGAAAGATGGATGAGCCAAGAGTCCTGTGGGATGGCTGGGCTGGTGAACTAATGCTGTGTGTGCTTTGGTGTATCTTTCCAAGTCAATCACACCCTTGGGATTAGGGGACACTGATTGGTTTTATATTTCTGTAACCAGACACATTCCCAGCAGATATATTTATTTTGTTTGCCCTTCTCAGGCCAGAATTACTGCCAGCCTCATTTGGACTCACCTTCTGTCCTTTTGGAACCCCACTTTGCCAGCCCTCCCCAGGCCCTCCTTAGCAATTAGCAACCACACACTCAAATAAGGACCAATGTCCCAGGAGGTGAATGTGATACAACAATTAAAACACACACACCAGGAAGGACAATGGAATATTATTTAAAATTTTTCTGCCCAAAGAAGAGTGAAGTCAATATAATTTTAAAGTTACATTCTTTTATCACCCCTCTCCCCGTTAAATGTTTGATAACTATCTCCTAAATATCTGACCTTTCTCAGGACCACAGAACACAGATGATATCCACCCCTGCCTTCTTCATGATTACTGTGGGTGTTAAGTTATACTTCATGGACTTAAGGTATTTCCTTTTTTTGTTGAGCATAAGGCAGATGAGGTTTCTTCCAGAAACTTCACATTTTACCAATGCAAAATGCCGCCCTATTGAGAAACAATGAAAAATCCTTCATAGCTCACGTTGCTTCCTGTCTTCTGATTAGAAATTTAACCCACATGGCATTGTCATGGAAGGAACGTGCACCTTAAAGAGAGATTGTGGTCTGACAGGGGAATGGCTTTCAAAGACTCTGAGGTGGGGTTCTCGGGCTAAGGAGCTGGCTTAGCCAGTAAAGTGTTTGCCATGAAAGTATGAGGGTCTGAGTTCGGTCCCTAGAACCCACGTTAAAAAATAAAAGTCAGACATGGTGGCCTGGAATCCTGGTACCAGAGAGGTGGACAGATGCATCCCCGATGTTCTGTGGTCCACCAGCTCGACTGGTATGTTTGGGGTGTAAGTGTGAGACTTTATTGCAAGAAAACAAAGCAAGGCAGGGTGGAACTGTCTCAGTTCCTTCTCTTTGCTCTGAGGAAATGCTGTGTGAACTATCTCAGGGAGGAAAGGGTTGACTTCAGCTTGATCAGTGCCCATCAGGAAGAAAGTCAGGGCAGGAACTCAAGGCAGAGACTTGAAGGCAGCAGCTGGAGCAGAGGCCGTGGAGGAACAACTGCTTACTGGCTTGTTGCTCATTGCTTGGTCACTGTGCTTTCTTCTGTAACCTGGACCGCCCACCTAGAGGTGGCGCCATCCACAGTGGGCCTCCACACACCAGTCATTATTCCAAAAGATGCCTCACAGATCTTTCCACAGGCAAATGCAATGGAGGCAAATCCTCAGCTGAGGTCCCTGTAGTAAAAATAATAATAATAATAATAATAATAATAATAATAATAATAATAATAAATCCCGACGCGGGGTTACTCACCTCAATGGTTTCTGTTCCCGAATGAAAGAAACACGCCCAGCATCTATATCTAAAGCAGCCAATAGCTTGGCAGCTGCCTAACCTCCATCCTGTTAGAATCCACCTCCCAGCAATAACTCCAAGTTACTATTTACTAATTTCTATGCTTCATCTTGGCTCTTCTTGACTCCAAGGAGCAGCCCTCTGGGCCATGATCTCTTAGCCCTTTTATACTGCAGCTCTGCCCTTCTGCATGTTATTTCCCTTCCATGGCAACCTCTGTCTCCCCTCCTCCACACTCCCCTAAGGCATGGGGACCTCTCTGTCCTGCTTGCTCGAGGACCCAAGCCCAGGAACCCTAAATCCCATCTCTCTCTCTCTCTCTCTCTCTCTCTCTCCCTTTCTCTCTCTGTCTCTCTCTCTCTCCCTCCCTCTCTCTCTCTCTCCTTCCCTCTCTCTCTCTCCCTCCCTCCCTCCCCCTCCCTCCCCCTCTCCATCTCTCTCTCTCTCTCTCTCTCTCTCTCTCTCTCTCTCTCTCTCTCTCCTTCCCAGCTATTGGCGGCTACCATCTTTATTCACCAATCAGAATTAACTGTGGGCAGGTTCCCAGAAGCTACGTGCAGACTTTCTCCTGCAAACTAATCTGGGGAACCCAATTAGTATTAGAAAACAAGGAGTTACACTCTCCTCTTCCCAGGTGTGTCAACTCGGCCACTGAAGGGAGTTGAGCCAGAGACTGAGGACGACAGCTAAGGTTGACCTCTGACCTCCCATGCTTATGCAACCACACACACGTATGTATTCATTTATTAAATTCCAGAGCAGAATATTGGCATGGAAGGCAGGGAGAGTGGATTTGGGGAGAAGTAGATAAAACAGAAACAGGTATTTGTAATCACCACAGAGAGGTCCCTTCTTTCCTCTCAGAACAAAGAGACGACAGCCAGAGTGTCCTCTGCCTGACTCTGTAGGGGCTTCTCAGGGCAAACCCCAAACCTGCAGCGTTTCCCCCCAAGTCTTTGTTCCATGAAGCCACAATGTGCATTAAGTTGAAAACAAAAAAAAAAAAAACAAAACAAAACAAAAAAAAAAACACAAAACAACAAAACTCCCCCAAATAGGTCTAAAAGTACCAAGAAAGATTAAAACCATCTTGTTTAACAAGAGACACGTGATTATTTCTGTTTGATAAATGGTGTTTCACCAATAGTTAGGATTTTCTAAAATTAAACAAAATAGAAATAGAGTAGAAAGGACGAGAACAACAAGAAGCGGTTGTTGGTCCTCAGGGGAAACGCTAGGTAGAATCAGGCAAATTTTAATTTTGAGAAAGCTCAGGTTTGACAATGCGGGTTGTGTGATATTTCATGGTTTCTCCTGAACTCATCTGAACTTTGGTTTTGCATACGTGCACTGAGGCAACCTTCTGTCTTGGACCTGTGTGGTGTTTTGCATGCCAGGGTGCCCTTCATTCCTCAGACAGATACACTCAGGATTCTGTCAGGTGCTAAGCACAGGTTGGTGATAGTCCCACATGGTCCTCTCTTTGGTGAGCCTGAGAGAGAACGGGTCAGGGGTCAGCTAATAAAGCAGACCTTTCATGCAAGGGACAGCTTTATATTGTTTTATTTATTAAGAAATGGTAATTTACTTTAATTAATTAGTTAATTAATTAATCAGTGTGTGTGTGTGTGTGTGTGTGTGTGTGACATTGCCACTGCACGTATTTGGACCTCAGGTACTCAGACCTGGCAGCAAGGGCCTTGACCTGCTGAGCATCTCACCAGCCTGGAGCAAAATGCTGACCAAAGGAGGCAGTGGGACTTGAATGAAGTGTTTTCTTTTTCTTTTGTTTTTTTTTTTTTCGGAGCTGGGGATCGAACCCAGGACCTTGCACTTGCTAGGCAACGCTCTACCACTGAGTCAAATCCCCAACCCCAGGTGTTTTCTTTTTAATCTCTTTTATTATTGTTTGAGAATTTATATAGATGCATGTAAGGCCTATTTGTTCAAATCCAGCCCTTCATTCCCTCCCTTCCAATTCCCTTGTTGCAAAGTCTGTGTTACAGGAAATTTCTAGAGAAGTGTGGACTTTTGGAAGCTCTGGGTCAGGTCTGAGCTGCTCACATCAGCCCTTCAGGGAGACCTGGTGATTAGCAGGACCATTAGCCACTTAGTGGGTGGGAAATGCCCCATTATTTCCATTTTAAATGTCTAAGTAGGCCCGGTGGGAAGCAGATTCTTATCACTTCAGAAAAGCCTTCAGTCCCCTTGACCCCTGTCCCCAGCCCAGTGCCAAACCTAGAGGGCTCATGTGTTTGGTGAGGATTGTCCTGGTGTGCTCTGGGATTTCTGCATTTACTCAAGGACTCTGGGGGTTGGTGTGACTCAGACAGCACAGGGCTCCTGGCTTCTCTGGATTTCCATGAGAGAACTCCAGTCCTTCTGCAGACTTGATTGACAGGGTGTCGGTACTGCTATTGGCGTTCCCATTAGGGGCTGATGACTACTCTGGCTCATGACCTCTCACTGGAGTCTGGCCTCCAAGGTTTGCCCTTCAGACTCTTTGTCTTTACTTCAGAGAGGGAGCAGAGAGCAGGTCTTAGCAGAAAATATGCTGTGTTTCTGAGTCGAGGGAGAGTGTGAACTTGGGACAACTGCAGCTTTGTCTGATGTGTGACGTCTGGATTTGCCCTCCCTGAGATTTTACCCCCCCATCCCTGCTACTTCCTTTCTTTGCCCTCCCTTCCTGTCCTCCATCCTTCCCCACTTCTTTTCCATGGTGAAGATCATTGCTTCATCATCTTATTATAACAGAGGCAAAGACATTGGACCTTGTAGTCACATGACTTCATACAGGAGACAAAGATACCCAACATTCCAGGCTGAAGAGGTTGGTCCCTGCTTCCCTCAGGTGCACCCTCCCTTTCTCAGATTGTTTGAATGTGAAATGCCCCTCAGAGACTGTAAATGCAGAAACACAGCTCTCACCTTAAGGGACTAAGGGTGATATATTCTGGAACCACGTAGAGTGATCATGGTCCAGGAACACAAATTTGTGTCACTCCTTATGCCAGTGTGGACACAGTTTAATGAAGTTTCATAGTTTGACAGAACAAAGAAAGTTATAATGCAAGGTAAATGCAAAATACGTTGGTGGGCACACAAGCAAGGCAGTTAAAGCAAATTGGGGGGATCTTTTCTATGTCCCCACGATGCTATCTGATGACAATCTTAGCTTTTGGATTGGTGGTTTCTAGGGGTTCATTAAGTTAATAGACCCCAAAAAGTCTTTTTTTTTTAAATCTATGACATAGATTAGTTTTGACAAAGAGGTAGGCAATGAATTCTGGGGGCTAAAACTATCAGGTAACTAGTCTCTGGATCAGCGACATCCCAACATCTCCTCACCACTGCAGCTCTAACCGGCCAGTCAGCTTTCGCAGACAGCTTCTTCCTAGAAATTCTCATTTAAAGGGCACACATGTTTAAGCAGTTAGACCTCAGTTGTGGGCAACATTTTGCGAAGGGATTGAGGAACATCTTTGACACGGGGACAAGCTGGCAGCCGTAGAGCCACAGAGGCAGACTGCGAGGTTCATGGCCTGCCTGTCCCTGACTCCAGCCTGCTTCTCTATATCGTGGGAGGTCGGTGTACAGTGGCAGCCTCCTTTTCCTTCTGTCAGATACTTTGTTACGACAGTAAGGGAACTGATTAGTGCAATTAATAGCAGTTCAACTAACTAGAAGCAGGCTTGGGAGCCAAGGGTACCGTTCTGGCTTCGCGCTGGGTGAAGAGTTGGTGAAGATCCTGTTGTCTCCTTCCAGAATGATGAGTTGACATCTTTACTTGCAAATGTCTGTGTGCGTCATTGATTAGCAGGCAGGGCCTTACCCATTGTATCCGAGTGAAGCTGATCCCATATGGACTGGAGTTGGCTCCCGCTCCATTGCTGTGGACTTCTGAGCCCATGAGGAGAATGGGAAGCACAGGAGGTCAATATGTGACAAAAGAGGCAGGAATGGACGATGTGTCCACAAGCAAAGGGTGGTGGCATCCTGCAGAAACAAGGGGAGGGGCAGGGACCTCTCTCTCTCTCTCTCTCTCTCTCTCTGTGTGTGTGTGTGTGTGTGTGTGTGTGTGTGTGTGTATGTGTGCGCGCCCTACTGACACTTAGTCTCTAGACACTCACCTTCCAGAATGCTGAGAGAATGAGCATCTGTTGTGATATCCCCCATGTATGGGCATGTGTTGTAGCCACTTTAGGGCATCACACTGAATCCCTTGCTGCTCTCAACTTTTATCAAGCCCAGTGGGGATGAAATGGCCACACAGACAGGAAGATGCTTGCCCTGAGATAACCCCTGTAGATCCTGTCATAGATCTCAGCTCTCAGGATTGAGTGGTTGTATATCCCAGGGCCCATTTGTAGTCAAGACCCTGTTCCTAAGCAAGTGCTATTCTTGATAGGATGAGCAGCCAACTCTTAGTGGGATGTCCGCTGCTGGAGCCACTGCTGGAGCTTCTCCTGGGACAGTGGCACTGCATGTGTGGGACTATTCCTCTCTGAGTGCTAGACACAAGGTAAATCCGCTCAGCCCCAGGACTGCTCAGTGTGGGTCTCCTTCCTCCCCTTCTGTCTATCACCATCTGAGAATTCATGATGGGTCTTTATGTGCAGAGTGGTGAGAGCTGTTCTCTGCCAGGCGAGCCTCTCTTCTCTCCACTTCACCAAGCTCATGTCTCATTCATGTCAGCATAGAGGAGACACGGCTGATGGTGTGGGACTTCCTTCTTAACTCCCCTGGGAGCTTGTCAGAGCTGCTTAGAGGGGCAGAACTTGTGGATTTCTGCCTGCAAAGGCAGGTCCACTCTGTGGAGAAGGGAGGGGGCGACAGCCTGAGGGGTAGAACTGAGCCCAGCCTGCTGCGGGCTCCCTTGTGTTTCCTGTGCATCCTCATTGCACAGTTTTGTTTGCTCACCTCAATTTCCGGTAGCATCACTCTGGGCCCCTTTACTTGTGGTTTGAAATTTTGAGCTAATGCTGAAGTAACCTCTGGAAAGGGGTGGAGCTGAGAGATTTAGTTTCTTCTTGTAGAGGGCCGCAATAACATTCGCCACCACAAGATGGTGCTGGCTTCCACTGCGCCCCACGTGGAAAGCCGAGATAGTTTCGCCATTACAAGATGGCGCTGGCCTCCGCCGTGCCACCCGACTTCCTTTAAGGAAGTTAACTGTGTGCGCATGTGCAAGAGTGCCTTTGTGCCAGGTCTTTGCCCACTCCAGGGTGTTCCTAATGAGATCATGTGTAAGCAACCAATCAGGTGTGGATGCGCCGCACTAGGGTGTATATAAGCCACACCATGCCGGCGTCCCAGGCGCCCTCTCTATTATTAATAAAGAATAAGCATTTTGGCTCCAGAAGGTTTTGTGTGTTCCCGCGTATTCTTGCTGGCGAGAGGTCGCGCGGGACATCTTCTGTTCAACTAAATCACAACTTTGTAAGCGGCGGGCGAGGTTGTTGCATGTTTAGCTATTTTCCTCTCTGGATTTCTTGTATCTTCTTCTTTGAGGCCGGGGAGTTGGGCAGGGATACTGGCTCTTTCACATTGCACACCTTAGGTCTTAGGATGTGCTGCTGGGGAAACAACAGCCATTGTCTACAGCACTCCCTCCCTTAGCACGTGACCTTGGGGGACATTTGGTATCCAAAGGACAGCACTAGCAAGAACGGTCTTTGCTCTGGCTTTAGTTACATTGACTGAATGAATGTTGCTTCGGGACCTCTGGTTTATTTACTCATGGGTTGTGTAGGGAATCCATTGGAATTGAAGCATTCCCTTCTGGAGGGAAGAAGGAAGCTCAGAAGAATCAGGAGGCTTAACAAACCAATAAGGCTTAGGAATCTCGAAGGTTATGACGCTCAGATCTTGTCCTAAAGAATAATAAGATGAGAACAATTGCCAAAGGGGTGGGGGGCAGCCATGATGAAGGGGGCTTCTTGGGTGGAGCTGCCTGCTAGTTGGGCTGAAATCTACAGGATGTAACTATTTTGAGTGTCACCCATGCTGGAGTGGGTTGTCCACTGATAGAGTTGTCTGAGCCACTCGTCTGCTCCTGAATAGCCATGATAAGGTAGACCTGGCTGGAATTGTTTGTAGTTGGAAGACTACATGAGGTGAACACACATTGTTCAGGTCTGCCCAGGACAGGTCACGGAACATAAACTGCTAGACATTCATGTAGGTTAAAAAGTAGCAGAAGTCACCCTATGTTAACATAACCAGAACTAGGTAGCTAAGGGAGCAAAGCTAATGCAGGGTATTGGGCACAGGTTCTAGAGGACCCAGGGGAGGAAGGATGTTCCTCATCCTTGCCCCTCATCCCTGCACATCTGTGCTGGTCCAGATACCACCAGGCAGGACGCCATCCTACAATCCACATCTACACTGGTTTACCGCCCAGATCCAATACTTCAGGAACCTACAGCACTACAATGACATCACGGGCTGCAGGGAGGACACAGCCAGTACAGAAGTTGCTTAAAGTTAAAGGAGAACTATCACTCGTGTAGGGAGAGGACCTTTTCACTCTCCAGGAGCCATGCGTGAGGGCTCGGGCCTCCTGGATCCACAGATCTAGCTTCAGGGCTCAGCAAAGATCAGGGCAAATGTAGTCATTGGTCGGAGCTGCCTTCCTTGCTAACTGAGGTGCCGTTCTTATATTTTCTGCCACAACGATATTAACGCTTAATTACGGTGGCATGTTTTTCATCTTGTGATACACAGTGCTGACCCACGAAGGCACAGGGAAAACATTAACATCTGTTTCCACCTTTCTGCGGGAATAGGAGGCTTGTTTCCTGCGGGGAAGTTGTGAGTTCCCCTGTGATACAGGTTATGTTCTGAAAGGGAAAGAGGGGGGCCCCAATCCGCTCTGTAGTAGTTGCATTCAAATACAATGCTGTCCATTTATCTTATCTGTCTGTCTGCCTGGATGTCTGTCTTATCTGTCTAATCTATCATTTGTCCATCATCTATCATCTATTTATCCATCCATCCATCTACTTACTATCTATCTATCTATCTATCTATCTATCTATCTATCTATCTATCTATCTCTCTCTCTCTCTCTATCTATCTATCTATCTTTATATCTGTCTATTATCTATCATTTGTCTTTCTGTCTATCTATAATTTGTCTATTTACTATCTATCTACCATTTGTTTATCTAATATCTATCATCTATTTATCTTAGGTGTGTGCATGTGTGTGTGTAGATTCATATGTGTGCAGATGTGTGTACATGTCTCCACATTCAGGTAGAGTCAGAGAACAACCTCAGGCCTCATCCTCAGGCATGGTCTGTGTTTTCGAGACGGGGTCTCTAATTGGCCAGGAGCTTACCAATCATGCCAGCTGTGGTGGTCAGAAGATCCTGGGGATCCTGTCCTTGTTTCCCCAACTGGCATTAGAAGCTTTCTCCACTCACATTTTGATGTGGGTTCTGGGAATCAAACCCAGGTCTTCATTCTTATGAGGTATCCTGTTAGTTTTCACTGACATCTTAACATAATTTAGAAGAGTCTTGACATATAGTCTCCTGGGAAGAGAGAACATCAACTGAAGAGCTACCTCCATCAGATTGGCTTGTGGCCTAATGTGTGAGAGACTGTCTCGACTGACAGGTGATGAAGCTGGGCTCAGCCCACTGTGGGTGTCATCATTCCTAGGCCAGGGTGTCTGGGCTTCATGAGAACATGAACTAAGCATGGGTAGTGAGTAAGGCCATGAGCAGTATTCCTTTGTAATTCTCTCCTTGAGTTCCTGTCTGACTGCCCACAAAAGCTGGTGAGCCAAGGTGCAAGCCAAAGAAATGTTTTCCTTCTACAAGTTGTTTTTGGCTACAGTGTTTTATCACAGCTGTAGAGAGGCAGACTAATATGTGAGGCAGACACTTTACTCACCTAGTGACCTGCTTATTTGCAGTCATGCATTGAAAAGAAAAAGATTTTGGAATGGGCACCAAATGGCTGACTTTTTTGAGGGTGAATACAGAAATCAGATACCACAAAACTAGGATTATATACATATCTATCTATCTATCTATCTATCTATCTATCTATCTATCTATAGATATATATGTATATATATACATATATATGTATATGTGTATATATATGTATATGTGTTTCTTGTGTATATATATACATATATATATATGTGAGTGTATGTGTTGTATATATATGGTATATTGTATATATAAGTATAATGTTATCACATGTGTGAAACTAAGTGCACACACGCTAATATGTATATGTGTATTTATAAAATTATCAGTGCGTTCCATGTATGTATACTTATGTGTGCATGCATGCATCTGTGCACATGTTCTTGGTGTGCATATGCATGTGGATATATGTTTCATGCATGTCTGTATGCATGTAAGTGTATGTCTGTGTTTTTGCTACTTATTCTTGTCCTCCACGCTGTAACCAGCCTGCTTCTCTGTGTAAGTTTAGATGGAGCTGTGTGTCTTCTCCTTCTGCCAGGAAATGATGGACCAAAAGTGGATACGATCATAGACTGGAGACCCCAGCAGAGTTCATACTCACATTGTGGGAGTGGCTCTGTACTCAGTTAGAAGCAGGTACTCAGGTCTCTGACCTCTTGTCTATGAGCCGTAGAAGGACACCTTTCCTCTCTCCTCTCGTGCCGTGATTTCCATAAAGTGTCATGGCGCTGCTCCTCAGAGTTGTTGGGAGGAAGCCCCCTGCTTTTTGCCACAATAGACAGATCTTTACCTGGAGAAGCGCAAGTGGGCACAGAGGTTATCTGCTAGTAAATGGCTCATAAAGTAGAGAGGAGTATCCCAAAACTTTAACAGATAGAACTTAGACGTGCAAATGTTTTGATAACTAAAGGGTAGGTAAAGAGAGACACGTGATGCCTGTTTTGACTGAAGGTTGAAAAGGCTTCTGTAAGCATTTGAGTTGGGAACTGCAGTGGATGTTTGGGTTTGTTACTTCTGTCCTCTGTCTGGTGGCTTGCACTTCTTGAGTGCCATCAGTCTTATGAAGATCAGAGTGTGCTGTGGTTAAGGTGGGATAACGGTAGCTTAAAAATTCGTTAATGACTAGAAATTGTAGAAGGGGGGAAGGTGGCAGCTATCTGTTTAATGAGATCTGGAATTTTCCTTGAGTTCTTTTACAGTAAGATGCTGAGTTTTCTGCAGCAGGTGCAATGCTGCTCTGTAGGCAATACTGTAGCCCTCTATGTCAGTTAGAAAACAAAAAGCTGAAAAAACACCACATGAGCAGCGGACAAGCTCCAAGACTGGGTCTTTTTATACAGCTCAGAACCCACCTGCCTAGGGAATGGTACCACCCACAATGGGCTTGACCCTCCTAAGTCAGTGAACAATCAAAGCAGTTCCTCATAGACATGTCCACAGACCCGCAAACCTCTGGGCAGTGCCTCTGAGGCAGGGGCATTATTGAGATAGTTGTGTTTCTTTCGTCTTGTGGCTCTCTTCTTTCTTTCTTGACTTAGAACCTTCTGTTTGGTTACTGGGTGGGGGAAGGGAGCCCACACAGGAAATGTACTGCAGAGTCCAGCTTCACCTCTGCCTCTGGTCCTCTTGTAGGCCCTGTGGGAAGCGTTAAGTTCTTCCTCTCTTTCTGTTCCCACTGCTAAACGTTATAACCGCTGGGTCATTAGCACTCTTTTTGTACATTGAATAAGGAGAGAAGTTACTGTGTCATCTCCTCGGTAATGCAGACTGTCCATCCTTCTCTTGAGCCTGCCCAGGTCACTGTGGCTTACAGTGATAGAAGAGACAGAAGCTGCAAGCACAGGATCCTGGGAATCTGTGAGGCCTCAGTCCTCCCTGCTGCCCCATGGAGTCTGTTTTAGTTTCCTTTCTGTGTCTGTGATAAAATGCTTGGATGGAAAGTAGTGTAGGGGGGAAAAATATTTTGACTTCAACTTTCAGGTCATGGAGGGGAGTCAGAGTAGGAACTACAACAAGATCTTGAGGCTGATGCCACCAAGGGACTCTGCTTGTTGGCTTGCTCCAGCTCAACTAGCATTATTATACATATCACAATGACCTGCCTAGGAAAAGGTGCTGCCCACAGTGGTCTTGGCCCTCCTAAGTCAGTCAACAATCAAGGCAATTCCTCATAGGCCTGTCCACAGACAAACACAATAACACAATAAGACATTTGCTAAGCCCCCCCTCAGGTGTGTGTGTGTCTGTCTGTCTGTCTTTCTCTCTCTTCAAGTGATGCTGAGTTGAACAGAGGTTATAGTTAACCAGTTTCTGCTAGCTGCAGCATGCATCTTGCTTTCTTGATTCTGTAGACTCATAAAAGGTGCAGAGATGTGCCCCATGGGGAATCATTCTCGAGTCTCACCAGGAACTGATTTAGATGAGATTTTTGATTCAGGAGTGAGTCAGCACTCTGAAGTACTTGGCTATGAAAATGACAAGCGTTTTGGATGCCAGAGGGTAGAATTGGATTGAGTTGCGTTCTCTTTAAAAAGATATGCTGACATCTGTGATGTAAATGGCATGGTGAATTCCATGGGGAGGAAGAGGAGACAAATTACTCTTTAGAAAGAACTTTATGATGAAAGGTCAGCACCACAGACAGCCATCACAGTCATGATCAGGACCTGAAGCAGCTGTGAAAAACCTCTGACCCTGATGGGGAACTTCCTTAGGAGAGATGGTCACCAAAGGGAACTGATTTGTCCTCACTCTTTCGGCTTCAGTGTCTCAGCATGGGCAGCAACAGAATTTGTTCTGGGAAAAGCTAGGTCTGACAGAGTCCGTGAAGTGGCCCTCCTGGATCTTACACCCTCTGGAAGACCAGTATTGCAGCTGGTCCTAGTTGGGCTCTGCTCCCTGCTGGGGACAGAGTCTACTGAGTGAGGCCGGAGACGTGGGATCTAATCCCCCATCAATTGTTTTAGACGTGTTTTCTTTTTTCTTCATGCGTTGCTTTAGAACAGACCTGTTTATCAAGGACCACTGGTCCATGTAATTCATCAGCTAAGGAAAATGCCCAAATGGCTTTCTTTCAGACTAGCAGGATTTTAAAAGTTGGTTATTTAATTCCAGGCTACTCGTGAGAGGGACAGATAAGCCTAATAGAGCATTTTATTTAGTGGGGTAATGACACCTGAGCACAGAAGATGTGTGTGTGTGTGTGTGTGTGTGTGTGTGTATGTGTGTGTGTGCATGTGTGTGTGTCTGTGTGTGTGTATGTGTGTGTGTGTCTGTGTGTATGTGTCTGTGTGTCTGTGTGTGTGTGTCTGTGTTTGTGTATGTGTCTGTGTGTGTATGTGTGTGTGTGTGTGTGTGTGTGTGTGTGTGTGTGTGTGTGTGGTGACAGCAGTGACACTGTCAATTTCTCCCTGTCTACTCTTCAGGTTTGATGCTAACTTGGAACTTTTAATGTGACTTCAACCTCTTCCCTACACCTTTGCCTCCTTCTCTTTTCCGCATCCTTCTCTCCTTTTATCCATCCTCCAGGGAGGGACACCAGCTTTCAATTCACAGGGTAAGAAAGCCCAAGTCTTGAAGATGCAGGCAGTCTTCTCTGTACCTCACGGGCTGCAATCAGAACATGTCCACCTCTGAATTAGTTCTCCTGATAAAAGAGACACTCTGTTCTGGGTGTAAGCACAGAGCCATGTGGGGGTGGAACCGTTTCTGTGAGAGAATATCCCTTCGGCGACTGAGAAACACACACAGCAGAAAGCAGGGCATGAAAGTTGAGTTAGACCATATCCTGATGGGGACTGGGAAGATAGCTCAGTGGGAAAGAGCCTTTGCTCTGCAAGCCCAAAGAGTTCAAATTCTCTCTACACCTTCGTAAAACTCCAGGCATGGCTAATCATGTATGCAACATGGTAGGGTGGAGGCAGGTGGATTGCCAAGAGCATCCTGGCCAGCCACACTAGTCAAAATGGTGGGCTGTGGTTCACTGATAGACGGAGAGTAGTGTGGAAGAAAATGCACATTCTATTCATCTCTGCACGTATGTACACATGTATGTGCCGTCACACTTGGGAACAGGCACTCAATTCATACACACACATGAATCCCTGCATGGAGCCATATTGGATTTGGGCCTAGCCGCTTTTTGACTGCATGGTTCAAAGTGACTCTGGGCTGTTTGGCCACAGACACTCACCCCTAAGATGACTGCCATAAGTCTTAAGATTGTTGGACAAAGCCTCTCCCATGAATTTACGGCACAGGAAACATAGATACACAAGATAACATTCAAGGGATGCCTAAGCTCGAGCAGATACCAGTGATCTCCTCAGTCAACACCCAGTGTCTCCAGCATCTGACCTCATCGCCTGACCTCTTTGCCTCCAGCTATCACTGCCTATACCCTCATCTCCCCCCTCCTTCATATTTCACAAAGGTCACTCCCCCTACCTGAAAGCCTTAAAAGCTGTAACGTTCATCCCAATAAACGAGACCTTGACAACAGAATCATGCTTGGTTTCCTTCTTCTCTTGCCCCCCATTTAGGCCCAAGGGTAGTGCCCCTTTGGGACTCTGAATAACTGGGTCCCCTCTGGCGGGGACAAATCCCCCAACCACACCCCTGTGGAACCCTGAGTTCAGCCTCTCTTTTTTTTTTTTTGGTTCTTTTTTTCGGAGCTGGGGACAGAAACCAGGGCCTTGCACTTCCTAGGTAAGCGCTCTACCACTGAGCTAAATCCCCAGCCCCGAGTTCAGCCTCTCTATAACCTATGTGACTGAGTATTCAAGCAACATGAAATTTTACATTCTCCTTGTCTTGTAAACCCCATTTTCTGTTCAATTTACAAACACAAGAAACTAAACTTATGATTTCCCAGGCTCAGGATGGTGTGTCATAGCTTTTGGTCTTTCTGGAACAGCATCCGTCTATCAACAGAGGGACTTCAACAGAGAGGCTTTCCAACTTACCCTCAGTGTCATGGAGCCATTTGAGGGTTTTAACTGGGTGACTGGTGTGCTCATTTTTCCTTTTGAGAAGTAGATTGGACAGAATGTACAACATCACTCTGTTACAGGATGAACAACACATCAGAGCCTGGGAACAGTGAACTGATTGTCACTGGGGTTTTGTGTATGTGGAGTATGTTAAGACAGTGGATCTGAGAGAGAGAGAGACAGAGAGACAGAGAGAGAGAGACAGAGAGACAGAGAGACAGAGAGACAGAGAGAGAGAGAGAATGTGAATGAGCTTGATCTTAAAATATCTTTTCAATGTATAATGTGATCAGAATACTACACATCATACTTCAAATGTATACAGTCTCCATTTGCCATGCATACTCGATAAATCTCAAAAAGAATGTTAAAGGGGAGTTGGGACAGAAAGTTCTGGGAGGGGCTAGGGAGACAGTCTATCAGTTAAGCACTTGCTCCCCAGAAACTTACATAGATGCCCCGTGGATGTGGAGACCATCCTATAAGTCCACCTTTGAAGGCAGAGGCAGGATGCCCAGAGCACGCTCTCTGGAAAGATGACCCATTCCAAAAGGAGCTTTGCCTGTGAGTGAGAGTTGCTGCCACAGTGAACAGGACAGACAAGACATTAAGGATATTTCCTGAATGTACCTTGTTCTTCCACATGTGTGTGCATGCACATGTGTTAACTGGGTGACTATTTCTCTCTCTCTCTCTCTCTCTCTCTCTCTCTCTCTCTTTCTCTCTCTCTCTCTGTCACACACACAGAGTCTCTCTTACACACACACACACACACACACACACACACACACACACACACACACACGGAACAAAAAAGTTAAGATCTGGATGCCCAGACTGGATGGATAAAATCAGAAATAACAAATTGTGTTTGAACCTGCTGTGAAGGAAGAGGGGGACCAGAGGGAGAGTTGTGAGTGTGGCTGTCTGCTTGTGCCAAAGTGTAAGGACATATAAACCCAGTGCCACCTCCTCCAGGATCTCAAAGCCACAGCTCTAGCTGAGGTATAGATAATCAGTGATGTCCTCTCTCTCTCTCTCTCTCTCTCTCTCTCTCTCTCTCTCTCTCTCTCTCTCTCTCTCTCTCTCTGTGTGTGTGTGTGTGTGTGTGTGTGTGTGTGGTCACTTTTGGAGTGAATGTGACCACAAGCCCATGATCATCAGTTCGCGATCCCGAAAGTGCTTTGTGCCCATCTTAAGTCATCACAGCTCTCAGTGCCTGAGGTTAACTGACTTCCAGAAAGCATCTTAGTAGGGCTGACTAATGTTTCATTACATCACAAGGACATTTTCTACTGTAGATAAAATAAACACATATACTTTAGAATAGAAAGAGACTTGAAAAATGGAAGTCGAAAAAAATATCACTACCGAGTTTGCATTAAAAAACACATTTATTTTAGAATTCTCCAGGATAGGTGCAATTTCCAATATAACCTACACATGACTTCTATATATTAGCGTCTTACATAATCATATGAAAATAATTAGGGGAAATTAACTTTGGGAAAAAAATAATTTTTTTCCTTCCCAGCTCCCGCTCCCACAATGACAACTTTGAAACTGATTATTTATTAACAAATTCCTAAGCCACAAACTTTGGCTCATTCCCGGACTAATTTATTTAACCCATTCAAACTATTCTGTGTCTTCTACATAGTTGTTTACTGCGCTTTCATCCCCTTTCTTAGCATCTTCCTCAACATCTCCTTTTGCATCTGCCGCAGCGTCCCTCCCTGGGTCTCCTTTTATACACTATTTCCCAGAATCCTCTCTTCCTGCCAGTGTCCCCCCTTCTATTTCCTGCCTCAGCTCATAGGTCATAGACTTTTTCTTATTGACAGGTGATGCTTAGAAGAGATTCTCTCTACAAACCTCGGTGCATTAACATCAACTAAATGACTCATTTTCAGTTCTCGTTTTTACTTTTGTTCGTGGGTCTTTTTTGTGTTATGTCATGTGGCTGCAGAACTTGCAAAGGCCAGAAGAGGGAGGCACATCTCCAGAGCCAGAGTCAGTTGTGAGGATGCTAAGGGTTCTGAGTAGCTGAGCCATCTCTCCAGCCCCTAAATGACACAATTTTGTCACAGCAAGGGGAAAACTGGACACTACTACTCCTATGCCTTTTCACACTGTAGATTCCAATCCACACTGTATTTAGAAGCTAAGTGTCCTGTAAATGTATTAAAGTTTTTTTATTCCCACTTCGGGGCGTACCTATCCCTGCGTTTCCCCTAGACTTTGAAGGTTGTCAAGGTATGAATGGCCCGTTTTCCAGGCTCTTTTCTTATGATCCACCTGTCTGGTCTACTGAGCCTCCGTACCCGATCCTGTAGGTCCTCGATCTCTGATGATCCCCTCACCCTTGTGGATTCATGCTTTTGAACACTAATTTACAATTTTTCTTGTGCAGCCGTAGGGAGGTTTGGCACCAACTGATTTCGTTCAGCCTGTACTATTTAACAGATAAAGGTCCGCTGAACTTTAAAATATTCATTTGAATAATTTAATTTTATATAGATAGTATTATGATCTGGTGTGGAATTCAAATATTTCACCACCAAGGAACTGAATTTAGGACATTGTGTAACCTTTTAAAAACCATTCTCTGACTTTACGTTTTGGGGTGTGTGTGTGTGTGTGTGTGTGTGTGTGTGTGTGTGTGTGTGTGTGTGTTTGTGTGTGTGTTCATGTGTTATACAGTGTCGAGGGTCCCATCTACAAAATCTGCACAGATAAATCCCAGAATAGACGGGTGGAGACTCTGGAAGCTCCCTTCCCAAACTGAGGAACTCCTGGCAACTGATGACTACAGGGCAGAGGGCCCAGTTTTCTTCATGGATTTGGCCCCTGACGGCTGTCCATGCTCCCCTGGATGTTTGTACCTACACCCACACATCTAGTCGGCACTAGATGGACTCAGCAGTTTCTGTTAAAATGCAGATGGAATTTGGAGGGAGGAATGGGGAGGGATTTGAGGGGAGGGGATGGGGATGGATTTGCTCAAACTCATTATGTGTATGTACCAAGTTTTTCCACAATAAGGAGATATATCAGGTCCTCTGAGAGTTGGCCCCTGGACTCCCAATGATCTAAAAGTCCTCAGGTTCCTTGGCTAAAACAACACTGCATTTGCATATAACCTATGCAAGCCTCTCGTATACTCTAGTCATATTTATATATGTGTGTGTGTGTGTGCATGTGTGTGTGTGTGTGTGTGTGCGCGCGCGCGCGTGCATAGAGACATGTAAGTTCAGAGTCTGTGGGAGGGTAGAGTGTGTTCTGCTCCATCACTACCTACTTTATTCCCTTATCAAAGGGTCCCTTGCTGAACCTGAGGTGAGAATCACTGTCAGGAAGGCCCAGTCATCCTCCTGTTCCCATACCAAGCACAGGTGTTTGCATGTGTGACCACACAGTTGGCTTTACCCCTCTTCCGTCTCCCCAGACCCTCCTACATTTTAAATAATCTCTGAAATACTTTTGTACTTAATGAAATGAAATCATGAGGTGCTGTTATTTAGGAGATGACAAGAAAATTGGTTTTTATGTGTTCAGTACATGTATGGTGTCTTAAAAACCAATTTTTTTAGTTCCTTGAGAACTTAGTACATTATATATTGATAGAATTTACTTCTCACTTCTCTTCCAAACTCCTCCCTGATCAATCCCCACCTAATCCCTTCTCCCAACTTCAATCCTCTTTCTGCCCTCTGTAATAACGCACTCAAGTCATTTATGCTGCCCATAAATTCATGGGCCTTGGGCAAGCCCCTGGAGCCTGGCCAGCTTATCACCAGCTATATCTTTGTAGAAAACTGACTCTCCCTTTCCTATCAGCTAGGGCTGAGGGATAGTGGTCCTGTCGTGTATAGAAGACACTGCTTTGTTCTGGTTCTCACTGACATCTGTATCTTATATTTCCACTCCCTCTTCCTTCAGGTTTCCTAAGACTCAACTCCTTCCCTTTTTGCCTCTCTCTGTGAGTCTGTGTATATTCCTGTTTGTCTATAGATGTCCCATTTTACATTCAAGCAAACACATGGTGGGGGGCGTCTTTACAATTGACTGCTGACGGTATCTCACCCCAGACAAAATGCTGCAATGCAGACATGGTGTAGCTCAGTCCCAGAAAGAAATAGGGGATGTTGAGAAACCTACCCAGGTGTTTCTAGTGTGAGGTGACGTTTAGACCTCTGACACAACCTTCTGGCCCTACCCTATGGGTTTAAGATACACATTGTCCCAGTAAAATGTTCAAAGGTGGACTATGAAAAGCGATTGGACCCTGTGGGCTGTAATCAATGAGTTCATCTGTTGATGGATGTGTATGAAGGTGGCAGGAAACTAGGAGATAGGAAATTAAGGAACTTGGTCATTTGGGACATGTCTGGGAGGGTGTTTTTTTTGGCCTTGGTCTCTTCCTGTGTTGGTGCTTCTTGGATGACAGTGATTTAAGCAGTTGAGCTCTACCGTGCCCCTTTCATGGTAATGTGACCATGGACCGACACCTATGAAACCATGAACCAAAATAAGTTTGTTTACTATGTGAGTTGCTAGGCAACTTGTAAGAGAGATGAATGTGATTAACATGAAAGTGGACAAAAGTGATGCTGACCTCACCAGGTCAGGTCCGGATTCGATGTAGGCGGACAATGACTTAATCCATTAAACTCTTTGTCTGGAGGCTGCATGCTAAGAGAAGACCCAATGTTTCCCAAGTGGTTTTATCCAGACGATTCTGCCAATGTATCTGTTGTCTTAGCAAATCAAGAAGCTTGCTGTTTCCCACTCTGGTCCTTCTCCTGACTTCACTTCTGTGTTTTTAATAGACTTCGATATTGTATGAATTAGTGGGAAATGAGTATTAAAAAAGGGAAGGAAGGTATAAATTTTGCTGTAATATCATTAAATTACACACTTAAAATAAATGGATTTTTAAGGTAGGTATAATTATACTTCAATAAAGCTGCAGAAAAGGCTTGGCCAACTGTGATGCTTGTCGTGTGATTTGCTATTTGTCATAGTTCCTGTGACTTTGATCTTAATAGTAGTGTGTTTTATTACAGATGACTCAGACACCAGGGTAACCGTGCAGGGAGAACACTCCATTCTGTCAGGGAAAAAAAATCAAGTCAAATTCATTGGCTTTCTTAATGAGGGTTTTTCTGGTAACAGCTGAGTTGGCTGTAAGTTGGACAGCTATTGGCTGAGTGCAAAGATGGAGAGACCACAATGTTTACAGGGAAAACATAGGTTGTGGTCACGAAAGGGTCTGAGTCTCACGGAGTGCAATTGCTGAAGCTCCAGCGGCTGATGGAGTTGGGCGCTAGGACCCTTGCAAGATGGCCATTATATGTTTTGTGATGTAACGGCTAAATGTGAGACAAGGCTAGTTGAAGTGGAAAAATTTTGGTTTCTTTGGAAACTCACTTGTGTCACAGGATGTCTTTCTGGAAGCTATGTTATGAGAGGATGTTTTGCTGAAGCAGACACCTGAGAAGGCATGTGATATTTCGCTGGAGCACATGCTTGAAGGGTGACAGGATATTTATGGAGAAAATAAATGTAATCCCAGAGAGAGGGAGAGGACATTTTTACATTGCTACACCTTGCAATACATCGATGGTCTTTCCTGGTCTTCTCTCCATAATGAGAAATGCACAAAAGAGCCTGTGCTATTTGGGCTGCTTCTCGTTGCTTCTGCTGCTACTTGTTGGTTAGAGACTTGTGGTTTCTGCCAGGTCAAGGCACTGCTACTGATTTGTTTTTTGCGTTTGCTATTGGACAGTACTGCACAATGAAGATTGGTGTTTCCCCAAAGAATTACTTCTAAATACATCCACAACTCTCTCCTTTTCCTGTTAACTTTTTCTCTCTGCTACCTCTGGTTGTTGGGCTAGAAGTGCGGTTGAAGTATTTAAGAACCCTAAAAAAAGTAGGTTTTGAAAAAATCTAAGCCTACAGATAGATTCATGTGTTTTGAGAAAGGTCTATGTCTCCTGCTAGAGGAGATGATATGTAGGTTGTGACTTTTTGGTTCTGTGGTCTACTGTGACCAATTAAATGGCCAGTGACTGACAGTCTCCCAGTAAGTGTAGCCCACACTAAAATGCTTTTGCTTGGCATTGGGAGCTGTAGAATGTATTCATTTCTTGTCATATATCCTCGCGTATTCATGTTGGTGACAGTAGTTACTCTTCAGTTCTGCCATACAGGGAAGTGGGTCTATACACTGAGAGAAGAGAGTGTCTGGTGGTGAGTATGTAACATGGAGTAAGAGAAACATTAAGGTGCTGGGTTACTCTCTCTCTCTTTTTTTCCCAATTTGACAATCTGGAGTCAACTGAGAAGAGAGAACAATTCAAGAACTGCCTCGATTAGATTAATCTTTGGGCACGTCTATGGAACATTTTCTTGATTAATGACTGTTGTGGGAGGGCCCACCATGGTGGGCAAGTTCATCAGTAGTCATGTGTAAAAAGAATAGCCTTTTAGGCTGTAAGAAATAGTAATGGAGCAAGCCATGGGGAGTGTGGCGGTTTGAATAAGAAAGGCTCCCACAGTCATATATTTGAATATTTAGTTAACAGGGAGTGACAGTATTTTCAAGGATTAGAAGGATTAAGAGGTGGGCCTCATTCCAGGAAGTTGGGGTGTCGACAAGGGTGGGGTTTGAGTTTTCAAGAGCCCCAAGCGTTCCCAGAGTTTCTCTCTCTCTGTCTTTCTCTCTCTCTCTGTCTCTCTTTCTCTCTCTGTCTCTCTCTGTCTCTCTGTTTCTCTATCTCTCTGTGTCTCTCTCTGTCTCTGTCTCTCTCCCTCCCTCTTTCCCTCCCTCTCTCTCTCTGTCTCTCTCGCTCTCCCACCCTCCCTCCCTCTCTCTCTTTCTCTCTCTCTGTCTCTTTCTCTGTCTGTCTCTGTCTCTCTCTTTGTCTCTCTCTGTCTCTGTCTCTCTGTCTCTGTCTGTCTCTGTCTCTCTGTCCCTCTGTCTCTCTCGCTCTCTCCTTATAGAGCAGTAGATCTCTATTGCTCCAGTGTTATGCTCCCTGCCATGATGATGGACCAGTCGTCTGAAACTGTAAGGGAGCCTGCAATTACATGCTTTCATTATAGTAGTTCCTTGACCATGATGTCTCTTCACAACAACAGAACAATGACTGAGACAGGGAGCAGGCCAACAAGCAGAGCTCCTTGTTACTGCTTCAAGCTCCTGCTCTGGTTTCCCTCAGTGATGGTCTGTAACCTGTAAGACAAATAACCCTTTCCTACCCAAGTTAGTTTTGATCATGGCATTCATCCCGAGGAGAAGGAAGCAAACTAGAACTTCACAGGTCAGTACATGAGCAAGTCTTACCTTTAAATTAAAACAAAGTGTCTATACGTTTCTATTTGTGGTTATGAGGTAAGAGTCTGTGGCTCTACTAGACTCACTGTTTCTATAAGAAATTGTCTTACTTAGGGTTCCTATTGTTGTAAGGAAACACGGTGACCAAAGAGCAAGTTAGGGAGGAAAAGGTTTATTCAGCTTACACTTCTACATTGCTGCTCATCACCAAAGGACGTTGGGACAGGAACTCAAACAGGACAGGATCCTGGAGGCAGGAACTGAGGCAGAGGCTATGGAGGGGCACTGCTTACCGTCTTGCTCCTCATGTCTTGCTTAGCTTGCTTTCATATAGAACCCAGGACCACCAGCCTAGGAATGGTGCCGCTCACAGTGGGCCGGGCCCTCCCCCACCAATCACTAAGAAAATGCCCTACAGCTGGATCTTCTGGACGCATATTCTCAACTGAGGGGCCCTCTTCTCTGATGACTCTAGCTTGTGTCAAGTTGGCATAAAATCAGGGTGGTGGTTAGAATGTGATTGTCCCATGGGAAGTGTGGCACAAGTAGGAGGTGTGTCCTTGTGGGAGTAGGTGTGGCGTTGTTGGAGGAAGTATATCACTGTGGGGGTGATATGCTTCTTCTCCAACACCATGTCTGCCTAGACGCTTCCATGATTCCTGCCTTGATGAAAATAGTCTGAACTTCTGAACCTGAAAGCCTGCACCAATTAAATGTTTTCCCTTGGGGTTGGGGATTTAGCTCAGTGGTAGAGTGCTTGCCTAGGAAGCGCAAGGCCCTGGGTTCGGTCCCCAGCTCTGAAAAAAAAAGAACCCCCCCCAAAAAAATGTTGTCCCTTATAAGTTGCCTTGGTCATGGTGTCTTTTCGCAGCAATGAAACCGTCAGACAACCAGCCAATATAAAAACTCCCAAATAGCAGAATTAATCAACGATAGAAAGTATATCCAAGTCCTGCAGTGAGAAACTTATTCTTGAGAGAAGAAACAGCAATGAATGTGTCCAAGATAAGGTTGTTTCCAAAGTAACTCTTGGAGTGTAGATGTGGCTCAGAGAGACCCCATGGAGCGCACAGTGTCTTCTCAGGATGAGAGAGCTACATGGTCAGGAGCCGCAAAGCATTTTAATGTCATGGCAAATGGCATAGGAAAGAGCTCAGCACCTCTGCATTGGAGGCACCATCAAGAGTTTTCTGAGGATAAGCTTACATGTGAGTAAAAGACGGGAACTTCCTGGGGCTAGATACGGAAACAGGGCCCACAAGTTTGTAGGAAGCCATCCAGTCCAAGGAGAACCAGGCTGGACAAGCCAGTGCAGGAGCTCTTTGTGGTCATCTAGGGGCATTGAGAAGAGACCTCAAAAAATATTACAGGATGCAACAGAGTCTAACGTGCTCAGGGAAGCTAAACACAGGATCCAGGTAACACCTGACAGAAGCTCACCGCATCCTCATGTTCTTTTTTAAGTTACTTTTTACTGATCATACAAAATAATGGGCTTTATGATACTTTCAGGAATCGATAGATATAAACTGAGTTTGGCATTCACTACTCTTGAGTTATCCTCGTCAAAATGTCCTCCGGGGAAGCCTCCACCTCACATCCACCTTCTGTAGTGATGTCTTGGCTGTTCTTTAAGGATCCAAAGAGACCAATATGGATGCGGCCCAAGTTCAGCTCATTCTAGACCCTTTCTGTTCTTCCTGGTCTCCTGCTTCACTTTTTGAGAACTCCATCTTGGAATTCCTGCGTCCCTCAGTGTCCTCTACTCCCTCATGTGTTCTTTAGTCTTTCTTCCACATCACCATCAATTTAATCTTTCTTACCCATATCCTCATCTCTTCTGTGCATGTGAAGTTTGGATTTAATTGAAAAGATGACTTTAGGGGCCTGGAGAGATGACCAATGGATCAAGAGCTCGTCTGCTTTGAAAGAGGACGTGGATTTGTTCTTTGAGCTCATGTCCAATGGCTCCCAACCACCTTTAATTCCAGCTCTAGGGGACCTGACTATTCTTGTCTCTGTGGTCTCCTGTGTTCATGCCCTGCCCCCACCCACATAATTAAAAATAATACATCTACAGATGAGAAACAGGTTTCATTAGGTTTCGTTAGTCAAACAATCCCCAACCTTCTCTGATTCTCAGTCTGCTTGCATCAGTTTATTGGGTTTGCCCTTGAGTTCCAAGATCACCTCCCTGTTACCTGCCCCTCTTTCCCCAACAGTCTGTTTTTCCCTCAAACTTCACCTCAGAGAGTCTATCTGTTTCTGGCCCCTCTCCAATGCTTCCTAAACATCCATCTTTTTTCCCCCGTGCCATCCCTGCTCCTCTAAGCCTCATCTCCAGTTCTTTTCTCTCCCTAAAGACCAGACCAGCTCAGTCCTGTTTGTTTTAGTCTCTGTGACATCAGACTTACTGTTCACAGCCTTGACCTTTCCGCCTTCCTCTCCATGTTCCATCCACCACAGCCCGTCTCCTCCACTAAAGTGTTCACACACAACACGTCACATCGCACATTTTAATTTTTAGAGCAAAAACAAATTCAACTGGAAAAGATACTGGGGTTGTCAAAGGCCCTTGTTTATCTAAAACACATAAAACATTTTCCCCCCAATCCTATAAATTCCCCATCTATGTCCCCCACACTTTGTGAATTTCACCTTAACAGATCTTTTCCAACAGATTATAGACGTAGATGTGGATGTCACCAACAAACTTGATGAAGTACATGGAAGGCTTGGCTAGAACTTGGTAAATGACTTTGCCGATCTTTTTAGACCCGTAACTTCTGGTGAACTGCACACATTGATCTGTTAAGATGTCGCTGTCAACGTCTGACTTCACCTCTGCTGGAGGAGTCTCTGGAATGATAGGGAGGTTACCTTCTGTGTAATCATCCAGGAGCTGGTAGAGGTATAGGACTGGATCTTTCTCGCAGGTGATGTAAAATCAGTCCTTCATGATCGGCACCTGGGCTAGGACCACCCCCCTCCAGTTGACCTTAGAGCCAAGTTTGTCCTCAAATTTATGCTCCACAGCTCGGCCAACCATGGCACTTGCAAGATCGGTGTCTTTCACTTGAGGAAACACTACTTTGTGAGCAAGAACTTAAGCTTTAAAATCCTCTCATCGCTTTGAGATACCATAAAGTTTATTGATATTTTCCTTCCCACAGGTGGCTCTTGCCATTTCGAGCTTGATACTGGTGACAGGATATGCCAATCAGGTTTGTGTCTGTACCTCATTAATCACTCGGAATTCACGTCATTCAGTGAGGCTACCGTGGGGAAGGAGGTAGTTAGAGATCTTACGGGTACACGACATGGGAAGAATAATGCCCACCCCCACTACAGATATCCAAATATTCACCCTCATCTCTGGTTTGAATGTGTTTGCCCAAAAGTAATTTTCTAAAGATAAATTCCCCGTGGGAATGTAGTTGTGAAGAATTGATTAGGTCAAGAGTGATGCTACCTACAAATAAAGATCCATTAATGATGCTATTGTGGGAAAAGGTTCAATTATGAAACGGAGTTTGGCTCCCTCTCATGTCTTCCTAACCCATTGGATCCCTTCTGTGGTGACACATCCCACAAGAACTCCTTCCTCTGCCGATGGATGGTCTCTTCCTCTTGGATTTACAGGCTTCTGAATCAGAATCATACAGAATCAGTGTCATTAGAGACTAGCCAATCGGTGCCATTCTTTTTGTCCATACAAGCGAGGACATGCCTCAGTATTGTGACCAACTGGGTCATAGATAGAATGGATAAAGATTAGCAATGAATAAAAGTATTATGAGCTTTCTCTTATAAAAATTGCATTACGATATGAGAAAAAAGAAAGATGAATGCATAAATAATTGTGTTGGAGTTGATTGTATGCAAATAATTGAAGAATCTATCTTAGAAATAAGGTCATGGAGATTATCCTAAGGAAGTGACAGCTAAGTTAAATTAGATTTAAAATAATTGAACTATATTTCGGGCAATATTACTATAAATATAAGGTCAATAAAAGGAAAAGAGCTTGACATATGCAAAAAGTAAATGTGAAAGTAGTGTGTATAGATTAAGTGATAGAAGAGAGGAACAAATATCGCTGATGCTTACATATCACATATGGGCTTACAGAAACAATATGAAAAATATAAATTTTTATTTATGGAAAATGTCTAGCAAATCATTGAATAGATTTAAATAAGTTTGTTTAACTCTCTATGTACATACTAAGGGACTCTGGTTACTTATGTATTATGAAATGATACACAGAATGATTTGAAGGATGTTTTTGAAGTCAATCTGGAAGTAGTGTCAGTGATAAAGAAAAATATTCATATCAGACAGCTATGTTGGAAATTTATGTGTTTGGTAGTAGACTGATTATGGGGAGGGCCGGAAGAAAGAAACACAATGTCTTGTTTTGAGCAAATGAAAATATGTTGGAGTTATTTACTGTGATGTGGAATATTTCATGATAAGTGTATTTAGGAGAATTTTAAAGGAATATATTTTAGATCGATTTACTTGAAGATGCTTGAGAGAAACTCTAACTCACTAGAAATTCCTATTTACTGTTCAATGTTTGGTGATATTATCCATTACTCAGACCATGAATTAATAGCTGTTATTTAACAAAAAATTACTTTAATAGATGTATTTTTTCACATTATATCTCGTAGTTCTTATTTCATTAGGAGCAAACCTATGCTTACATTACATGCTTGTTTAGTACATGCGGACAAATAATTTGCCGATTTACTTACTCTAAACATTTTGGATTGCAATTAGCATTTAATCCAACTTTATGGGAGCTGACACAGCTGTTTGATTAGAATATAATAGTTCATGAATTTAAATTTCACAGAAAGAAGTAATTTGCTCATATTTTGTAAAGTTACAAACAAAGTGTAAAAATATATAATAAATATCTAGCTCTTCTACGTTTTCTCTTTAGTATTTTAGTGTGTTATGATATTCATGCAAAAATTCCTTACCCAGATGATTTTAACTGTAATATCCAGTACTATTAAACATATGCACAGCATTTTACAACTATGAATGATATTTCCTTTCAGAAAATTTTCATCAAATGAGCCAGAAATTCTTCATGACTTCAACACAACATGGCCTTTGGGAACAGAATAAACCACAAACAAGGAAATGGAGAAAGTGATTGACTCACACAAAATTCTTGGTTTTAAATTTAATAATCATGCTAGTTATGGGATAGAGCTTTGAAAATAGAGTCAATGACAGGATGAAAAACTCTGACGAAGAGTATTTAAATTGAATTTTTACTAAATAAAAGAAAACAGTTGATCTGAAGGTAAGCAACATTTAACAAAATGACGTTGTTCTTCTGCCACTATTTATTCAATGCTTTGCTTTTTGTTCCTATATATGTTCCAGAAACATTTCAATGATTCTTGTTATTCTTAAATAAATGAACATGCAGTCCAGCTTATTTAATATTCCACATTATCTTAATGTTCTTCTGTATCTTTAGATATTAAAATTATAGAGAATTCTTTTGACTAGAATAAAATTTTATTGTTTCTTTATCATATGAGAGAAGCAATTATTACAGAGAATGGATACCTGATATTTTCTAAATAATCTCAATAGAGTTTTAAACCACATATATTAGATCAATCATTCATATCTTCTCCAAATGAAACTCATTAAATGTTACTATTTATATAGTATGTAGAGGGAGTGATATATAGAAATAAAAACATCACCTATGCAGCCACTATCATCTATTATCCCCATGATGAAAGCTATACAAAGATGTGAAGATGGTACAGACACACTGCAGGAAAGATCAGCATCATTCAAATGAAGATTGAGCTGGAAAGTGATTTGAACTAAGTATAGTTAAGAATAATGTAAATAAGTTTAATGTTATGAGAACTAGTTCACCTGTTATGGTTGCCTTATCCCTTCTTAACTTGGGCAGTCACAATTTCTGCTCTGTGGAATGAGACAGTCTCCACCTTCTCAGCCCTCACATATTTCAGTTTGTCACTTGGTCCTCAGGACATCCATATACCTGGCGATGAATTTTTCTTCTTGGAAATTTGAAATGTTCATATTTCCTTAATTTGGAGAGAGGGTTAAAAGCAAATGGGAATTGAGTGACATACCATAACACTTCTGTATTATTATCAAAATGGGTTTTTTTCGGGGATGGGATACTTGAGGTGAGAAGAAAGGAAAGGTGCTGCTTTATTTGAAATACGTTCTTACCTCATTCTGTGACCCTGTAAAGGGCCCAGCCTTATCTGTCAGGCCTGGCCATGTGTCTGTCACTACTCCACTTCCTTTCTCATGCAGTTCATAATGCTAGATCCTGGTTCCCACTCTTGGTTTCATCTTGACCAGATTCAGCTCATTTCCCTGTGATCCTGCTCTGAAACATACGCAAGTTTTTTTTTCTTTTTTTTCATTTTCAAACTTTTAAAGGTTTATGGTAAATTTTGTATAACCTGTTTTATGAAAGCCTTAGAGGAGAATTATTCATGGATGTCTGTTTTGATTGAACGAGAAAATAATGAAAAAAAAACTCTTTTTAATTTTACAAGACATTTTCATTTCTAAGTATTTCTCTTACATAAACCCACCATGCTAGTTTATCTCCCTGTCTTGCCCTGAGTTCTTTCTTCCCATTGCTACTTGAATACTGCCTCTTAGGACTTACTGCAGAATCGTAAATTCTGGTATACACGAGGAAGGAGTTGATTCTTCTACACTTTTCTAACACTTTTTTAGATGTATCTTCCTACACTCTTGAGCTATTTGAATTAATTTGGATCACTGAACTCAATAGTATACTACTATAGTGCTTGGGCCTGAAAATATCTGTTATTATTGCCTTGTCATACTTTTATAGCTCAGGGTTGGACCTAGTTACATTTTGGAACTTTAGTCCAAGATGTTTGTGAACTTGGAAAAAACCTAGAAAGCAGCTATCAATACTTTCTAATGGTATTTTAATACATGAGGGCTATAAAAACCTTTAATAAATCATGGAAAAGCAGTCGGAGATTCCTTTTTCTGTAAAGTACTTGAAAAACATGAAAGGAAGAAAGACCATGTCCCACTCACTTTTGTCTTCACATAGGGTGCTCAAATGTGACTTTAGTTTTGGTACCTTTTCTGGTTAGAATGTAAAGTTGTTTGTGGTAGTTTGTGTTAATGGTTTGCTCTATTAATATACACTTTTGTTATTGTTTTTGTTTTTTGTCTTCATCTTTCCCATTAGGGCCATGGTTCCCCACTTTTTATAGATAAAAGGTGGATTCAGTCCAGCTACTATTGTCCTGGGGAAAAACCCACAATTTTGGCAACAAATGTTCAGAATTATATATTTGACCACGGTTTGAAATTCTTCCTTGCCATCACTTTCTTGTAGAAACATAATTGTTTACTACCCCTTCAATTAATTGTACTGACCACCCTATAATCCCATTCTGCATCTGTGTGTAGGGGGAAAGGGATTCTTTAAATTTTCTGTGGTATGTGGTTTTATTCTTCCATAAATTATTTCACACCACCACATGAGCACAGGACACTACTTGGAATTATTGCATGCTGAGTCATTGGGGAAGGCTAGTGTGAAATTCATTACTGTTCTTTGTTTCAGAGATTCTTATTTTTAATAAGTAATCCATCCTATTGGAATAGCTAAATAACTCTTTTATTCTCTTTCCTATATGGGTGCTGCTGTGAATAAATTGCATTTTCCATTGATAAACAATAACAAATACCCATAAAGGCACAAACATACATAAAAGGGGAAACATATTCACAAAGAAAAAATGCATTTAAAATGGAGAAAGAAGGGGTTCGGGATTTAGCTCAGTGGTAGAGCGCTTGCCTAGCAAGCGCAAGGCCCTGGGTTCGGTCCCCAGCTCCGAAAAAAAAAAAAAAGAAAAAAATGGAGAAAAAAAATATAAGCAAAATGAGATCAAAAGTTATAGTCAGAAATTATGAAATTAAAAATTTCATTATAAAATTACAAAATTTTAAGGTTAGATAATACAAATATATATTCAAACAAAGAGGAAAATATTAAATGCAGTGTATGCACAAAGAGTTAACTCAAAATGTAGTATATAAACCACTATTGGAATGGAGAAATCACTCTCTCTACTATAGAGGCAAAAATGGACGAACTACCAGTAGGTTTAACACAGTCTTTACTGAATAGTGACAAAATATCAAGAAAGATGATGTTTTAAAAATACCACATAAATAAATCATCGATAATTTAAACAAATCCAAAAAATAATAAAATATAGAAGAGCAGCCCTAGTCTATGGTGATCTGATAGGATGCATAGGATTATTTCAATATCCTGGTATCAATTGAGGCATGTTATGTGAATTAGTATATGGTCAAATTGGGAGAAGTTACAATGAGGTGCATAGGAAAAGGTATATTCTTCTGATTTAGGATGAAATGTTACCTAAATATCTGTTAAATCCATTTGGATTTTTTAAGTTATTAAGATAACTTCTGTTATTTTAACCATATCTGTTTAGTTTCAGTTTCCATAAATTGTCCGTTGATGAGAGTGCAGAATTGAAGTCTCCAACAATTTATTGTGTGTGGTGAAAATATGTGCGTTGGGCAATAGTTATGTTTCTTTTGTGAATTTAGGTGTCCTTGCATTTAAACATAGTTGTTCAGAATTGAACGTTCATCTTAGTATTATTTTTCTTTGACAAGTATGGTTCCCTTCCTTATCATTTTTGATAACTTTTTGTTGAAATCAATGTTGTTCAATATTAGAAAGGGGCTAGTCCTTGTTTCTTGGGAACATTTGTTTAGAATTTTTCTCCATCCTTTTACCCTGAGATACTCTGTCTTTGTCTCTAAGGTGTATTTACAGTATGCAGCAAAATCTTGGATCCTCTTTATGTTTTCAGTCTCTTAGTTTATGTCTTTTTATTTGGGGAATTGTGTCCATTGGTGATAAGAGATATTAAATGACATGGACTGTTGATTCCTGTTATTTTTGTTGTTAGAAATGTAATTACAGAAATGCCATCTGGAACCCTAGTGCACGGAGGCACCCGGAAAAAGCGGCGCAGATCTTCCTGGTTGCTCCCACTTCTGAGAGCTCATAGGCAGCACCCCACCAGCAAACTTGAGCCTCGGGACCACAGGTAAAACCAACTTTTCTGCTGCAATAGACCTGCCTGTGGAACTCAGGACACACAGAGGCCAAGTTCCTCTATGACCAGGCACTTCCAGTGTTTACCGGGAATCCCAAACCCGCGGATCCTGGCCCGCAACAGTTCTCTGCTCCCAAACCCCTTGGGAGAGAGACCTCACTACCTGGTAAGGTGGGCACTCCTGTGTTTGCAGAGTGAAAGAGACCACCAACACTGCCCACCATTTCCCACATCCCTGGCCAAAGAGGAAACTGTATACGTCCTCTGGGTCCCTGAGGGGAAGGGCCCAGGAGCAGCAGGACCCCTGCCTGAGACACCGCCGGAACCTGAAGGCACAGACCAGATAAACAGTTTTCTGCACCCAAATCCCGTGGGAGGGAGAGCTAAACCTACAGAGAGGCAGACACGCCTGGGAAACAAAAAAAAAAAAAACTGCACTTTGCACACATCTCTGACGCCAGAGGAAAGCACCAAACGCCATCTGGAACCCTGGTGAATGGAGGGTCCTGGAAATGGCAGCGCAGATCTTCCTGGTTGCTGCCGCCGCTCAGAGCTCGTAGGCAGCACCCCACGAGCAAACTTGAGCCTCAGGACCACAGGTAAGACCAAATTTTCCGCTGCAAGTGACCTGCCTGGTGAACACCAGACACAGTCCACAGGAACAGCTGAAGGCCTGTAGATAGAAAAAAACTAAACACCCAAAAGCAGAACACTCTGTCCCCATATGTGGCTGAAAGAAAACAGGAAAACAGGTCTATAGCACTCCTGACACACAGGCTTATAGGACAGTCTAGCCACTGTCAGGAATAGCATAACCAAGTAACACTAGAGATAATCTGACTGCGAGAGGCAAGCGCAGGAACCCAAGCAACAGAAACCAAGACTACATGGCATCATCGGATCCCAATTCTCCCACCAAAGCAAACACGGTATATCCAAACACACCAGAAAAGCAAGATCTAGTTTCAAAATCGTATTTGATCAGGATGTTAGAGGACTTCAAGAAAGACGTGAAGAAATTCCTTAGAGAACAAGTAGAAGCCTACAGAGAGGAATCACAAAAATCTCTGAAAGAATTCCAGGAAATCATAAATAAACAAGTAGAAGCCCATAGAGAGGAGTCACAAAAATCCCTGAAAGAATTACAGGAAATCATAAATAAACAAGTAGAAGCACATAGAGAGGAGTCACAAAAATCCCTGAAAGAATTACAGGAAATCATAAATAAATAAATAGAAGCCCATAGAGAGGAGTCACAAAAATCCCTAAAAGAATTCCAGGAAAACACAATAAAACAGTTGAAGGAATAAAAAATGGAAATAGAAGCAATCAAGAAAGAACACATGGAAACAACACTGGATATAGAAAACCAAAAGAAGAGACAAGGAGCTATAGATATGAGCTTCACCAACAGTAAACAAGAAATGGAAGAGAGAATCTCAGGAGCAGAAGTTTCCATAGAAATCATTGACTCAACTGTCAATGATAATGTAAAATAGAAAAAGCTACTGGTCCAAAACATACAGGAAATCCAGGACTCAATGAGATGATCAAACTTAAGGATAATAGGTATAGAAGAGAGTGAAGACTCCCAGCTCAAAGGACCAGTAAATATCTTCAACAAAATCATAGAAGAAAACTTCCCTAACCTAAAAAAAGAGATACCCATAGGCCTACAAGAAGCCTACAGAACTCCAAATAGATTGGACCAGAAAAGAAACACCTCCCGTCACATAATAGTCAAAACACCAAACGCACAAAATAAAGAAAGAATATTAAAAGCAGTAAGGGAAAAAGGTCAAGTAACGTATAAAGGCAGACCTATCAGAATTACACCAGACTTTTCGCCAGAAACTATAAAGGCCAGAAGATACTGTACTGATGTCATACAGACCCTAAGAAAACACAAATGCCACCTCAGGTTACTGTTTCCTGCAAAACTCTCAATTAAAATAGATGGAGAAAGCAAGATATTCCATGACAAAACCAAATTTAAACAATATCTTTCAACAAATCCAGCACTACAAAGGTAATAAATGGTAAAGCTGAAAATAAGGAGGCAAGCTATACCCTAGAAGCAACAAAAAACTAATCGTCTTGGCAACAAAACAAAGAGAAGAAAAGCACACAAACATAACCTCACATCCAAATATGAATATAACAGGAAGCAATAATCACTATTCCTTAATATCTCGAAATATCAATGGCCTCAACTCCCCAATAAAAAGACATAGATTAACAAACTGGATACGCAACGAGGACCCTGCATTCTGCTGCCTACAGGAAACACACCTCAGAGACAAAGACAGACACTACCTCAGAGAGAAAAGCTGGAAAACAACTTTTCAAGCAAATGGTCAGACGTAGCAAGCAGGAGCAGCCATTCTAATATCAAATAAAATCAATTTTCAACTAAAATTCATCAAACATATAAGGAAGGACACTTCATATTCATCAAAGGAAAAATCCACCAAGATGAACTCTCAATCCTACATATCTATGCCTCAAATACAAGGGCATACGTAAAAGAAACCTACATACGTAAAAGAAACCTTACGAAAGCTCAAAACACACATTTCACCTCGCAAAATAATAGTAGGAGACTTCAACACCTCACTCCCATCAATGGACAGATCATGGAAACAGAAATTAAACAGAGACATAGACAGACTAAGAGAAGTCATGAGCCAAATGGACTTAACAGATATTTATAGAACATTCTACCCTAAAGCAGAAGGATATACTTTCTTCTCAGCTCCTCATGGTACTTTCTAAAAAATTGACCACATAATTGGTCAAAAAACGGGCCTCAACAGGTACAAAAAGATAGAAATGCGTGCTATCCGACCACCACGGCCTAAAATTGCTCTTCAATAACAATAAGGGAAGAATGCCCACATATACGTGGAAATTGAACAATGCTCTACTCAATGATAACCTGGTCAAGGAAGAAATAAAGAAAAAATTAAAGACTCTTTAGTATTCAATGAAAACTAAGGTACAACATACCCTAACTCATCGGACACAATGAAAGCTGTGCTAAGAGGAAAACTCATAGCGCAGAGTGCCTGCAGAAAGTAACAGGAAAGAGCATATGTCAGCAGCTTGACAGCGCACCTAAAATCTCTAGAACAAAAAGAAGCAAATACATGCAGGAGGAATAGAAGGCAGGAAATAATCAATCTCAGAGGTGAAATCAACCAAGTAGAAACAAAAAGGACCATAGAAAGAATCAACAGAACCAAAAGTTGGTTCTTTGAGAAAATCAACAGGATTGATAAACCCTTAGCCAGACTAATGAGAGGACACAGAGAGTGTATCCAAATTAACAAAATAGAAATGAAAAGGGAGACATAACTACAGATTCAGAGGAAATTGAAAAAATCATCAGATCTTACTATAAAAGCCTATATTCAGCAAAACTTGAATATCTGTAGGAAATGTCCAATTTCATAGACAGATCCCAGGTACTGTAGTTAAATCAGGAACAGATAAACCAGTTAAACAACCGCATAACTCCTAAGGATATAGAAGCAGCCATTAAAGGTCTCCCAACCAAAAAGAGCCCAGGTCCAGATGTGTTTAGTGCAGAATTCTATCAGACCTTCATAGAAGACCTTGTACCAATATTATCCAAACTCTTCCACAAAATTGAAACAGATGGAGCACTACCGAATTCCTTCTATGAATCCACAATTACTCTTATACCTCAACCACACAAAGAACCAACAAAGAAAGAGAACTTCAGACCAATTTCCCTTATGAATATCGACGCAAAAATACTCAATAAACTTCTGGAAACCGAATCCAAGAGCACAATAAAACAATCATCCACCATGATCAAGTAGACTTCATCTCAGGCATGCAGGGATAGTTTGATATATGGACAACCATCAACGAGATCCATTATATAAACAACCTGAAAGAACAAAACCACATGATCATTTCATTAGATTCTGAGAAAGCATTTGACAAAATTCAACACCCCTTCATGATAAAAGTCCTGGAAAGAATAGGAATTCAAGGCCCATACCTAAATAGTAAAAGTCATATACAGCAAACCAGTTGCTAACATTAAACTAAATGGAGAGAAACTTGAAGCATTCCCACTAAAATCAGGGACTAGACAAGGCTGCCCACTCTCTCCCTACTTATTCAATACAGTTCTTGAAGTTCTAGCCAGAGCAATCAGACAACAGAAGGAGGTCAAGGGGATACAGATTGGAAAAGAAGTCAAAATATCACTATTTGCAGATGATATGATTGTATATTTAAATGATCCCAAAAGTTCCACCAGAGAACTACTAAAGCTGATAAACAACTTCAGCAAAGTGGCTGGGTATAAAATTAACTCAAATAAATAAGTAGCCTTCCTCTACACAAAAGAGACACAAGCTGGGAAAGAGATTAGGGAAACAACTCCCTTCATAATAGACCCAAATAATATAAAGTACCTTGGTGTGACAATAACCAAGCAAGTAAAAGATTTGTACAATAAGAACTTCAAGACTCTGAAGAAAGAAATTGAAGAAGTCCTATGAAGATGGAAATATCTCCATGATCATAGATTGGCAGGAATAATATAGTAAAATGGCCATTTTACCAAAAGCAATCTACATATTCAATGCAATCCCCATCAAAATACCAATCCAATTCTTCAAAGAGTTAGAGAGAACAATTTGCAAATTCACCAGGAATAACAAAAAACCCAGGATAGCTAAACCTATCCTCAACAACAAAAGGACTTCAGGGGGAATCACTATCCCTGAACTCAAGCAGTATTACAGAGCAATAGTGATAAAAACTGCATGGTATTGGTACAGAGACAGACAGATAGACCAATGGAACAGAATTGAAGACCCAGAAATGAACCTACACACCTATGGGCACTTGATTTTTGACAAAGGAGCCAAAACCATCACATGGAAAAAAGACAGCATTTTCAGCAAATGGTGCTGGTTCAACTGGAGGTCAACATGTAGAAGAATGCAGATCGATCCATGCTTAACACCCTGTACAAAGCTTAAGTCCGAGTGGATCAAGGACCTCCACATCAAACCAGATACACTCAAACCAATAGAAGAAAAATTAGGGAAGCATCTGGAACACATGGGCACTGGAAAAAATTTCCTGAACAAAACACCAATGGCTTACGCTCTAAGATCAAGAGTCAACAAATGTGATCTCATAAAACTGCAAAGCTTCTGTAAGGAAAAGGACACTGTGGTTAGGACAAAACGGCAACCAACAGATTGGGAAAAGATCTTTACCAATACTACAACAGATAGAGGCCTTATATCCAAAATATACAAAGAACTCAAGATGTTAGACCGCAGGGAGACAAATAACGCTATTTAAAATTGGGGTTCAGAGCTAAACAAAGAATTCAGAGCTGAGGAATGCTGAATGGCTGAGAAACATCTAAAGAAATGTTCAGCATCTTTAGTCATAAGGTAAATGCAAATCAAAATAACCCTGAGATTTCACCTCACAGCAGTGAGAATGGCTAAGATCAAAAACTCAGGTGACAGCAGATGCTGGCGAGGATGTGGAGAAAGAGGAACACTCCTCCATTGTTGGTGGGATTGTAGACTGATACAACCATTCTGGAAATCAGTCAGGAGGTTCCTCAGAAAATTTGACATTGAACTGCCTGAGGATCCAGCTAAACCTCGCTTGGGTATATACCCAAAAGATGCCCCAAAATATAAAAAAAGACACGTGCTCCACTATGTTCATGGCAGCCTTTTTTATAATAGCCAGAAGCTGGAAAGAACCCAGATGCCCTTCAACAGAGGAATGGATACAGAAAATGTGGTACATCTACACAATGGAATATTACTCAGCTATCAAAAACAATGACTTTATGAAATTTGTAGGAAAATGGTTGGAACTTGAAAATATCATCCTGAGTGAGGTAACCAAATCACAGAAAAACACACATAGTATGCACTCATTGATATGTGGCTATTAGCCCAAATGCTTGAATTACCCTAGATGCCTAGAACAAATGAAACTCAAGACGGATGATCAAAATGTGAATGCTTCACTCCTTCTCTAAAAGGGGAACAAGAATACCCTTGGCAGGGATTAGAGAGGCAAAGATTAAAACAGACGCAGAAGGAATACACATTCAGAGCCTGCCCCCCATGTGGCCCATGCATATACACCCATCTAATTAGACAAGATGGATGAAGCAAAGAAGTGCAGGCCAAAAGGAGCCGGATGTAGATCTCTCCTGAGAGACACAGCCAGAATATTGTAAACACAGAGGCGTATGCCAGCAGCAAACCACTGAATTGAGAATTGGACCCCCATTGAAGGAATCAGAGAAAGAAGTGGAAGAGCTTGAAAGGGCTCGAGACCCCATATGAACAACAATGCCAAGCAACCAGAGCTTCCAGGGACTAAGCCACTACCTAAAGACTTTACATGGACTGACCCTGGACTCTGACCTCATAGGTAGCAATGAATATCCTAGTAAGAGCACCAGTGGAAGGGAAGCCCTGGGTCCTGCTAAGACTGAACCCCCCAGTGAAATAGATTGTTGGGGGGAGGGCGACAAGGTGGGGAGGATGGGTGGGGAACACCCATAAAGAAGGGGAGGGGGAGGGTGATGTTTGCCCGGAAACCGGGAAAGGGAATAACACTCGAAATGTATATAAGAAATACCCAAGTAAAAAAAAAAAAGCTAAAAAAAAAAAAAAAGAAATGTAATTACAATTGTGTGGCTATCATCTTTTGGGTTTGTTGAAGGAATAATTCCCTACTTTTTGCTAAGGTGTAGTTTCCCTCCTTCTGTTGAACATTTCCATCTACTGTCATTTATAGGGTAGGATTTGTGGAAAGATATTTAGTACATTTGGCTTTGTAATGGAATGCCTTGTTTCCTCAATCCATGGTAATTGAAAATTTCACCATATATCCTAACCTGCAGATCAAGAAATGAATGCACACACCCATGGTCACTTTGTCTTTGACAAAGGTGCTAAAAATTATGGTTCAACTGGATGTCAGCACACAGAAAAATCAATTATGTAAATAAACTCCCGGGAGGGGGGGTAAATGATCATCTTTTTAGATGCAGATAAAAAATTTAAAAAGTAAGTATTTCTTCATGTTAGAAGTCTTGGAAAATATTAGGAATTCAAATCCCATAATTAAATACAGTAAAAGCAATATTACAAAAAAAAAGTTGCCAACATCAAACTTACTGGTGAGAAACTTGAAGCAATACCACAAAAATCAAGAACTAGAAAAGTTTGACTAATCTCTACTTACCCCATCAATATAGTACTGGAAGTCTTATCCACAAAAATCAGACAAAAACTCGAGGGAAAATGGAAAAATTTAGAAAGCAAGAATTTAAAATATCGTGATTTTAGATGATGTGATTGTATATTTTAGTGACCCCATAAATTCCGCCAAGGTACTCCTTCAGCTGATAAACAACTTCAGCAAAGTGGCTGGATGTAAACTTAAATCAAACAAATCAGAGCATTCTAATTCAATGATAAACAGTTTGAGGAGAAATTAAGGAAATGACAGCCTTCAAAATAGTCACAATTAATAAAAAAATATTTCAGGTTGACTCTAAACAAGCAAGTGAAAGTTCTGTATGACGGGAACTTCAAGTCTCTGAAGAAAAATATTGTAGAAGATCTCCGAAGATAGAATAATTTCCCATGCTCATGCATGTGCAGGGTTAATATTGTAAAAATTGTCATCTTGCCTAAAGCAATCAACAGATTCAAGGCAATCACCATCAAAATTCCAACTCAATTCTTCACAGAGTTAGAAAGAACAATTTGAAAATTCAGTTGGAATAACAAGAACCCCATGATAGAGAAAATGTTCATCAACAATATAAGAACTTCTGGGGCAATCACTATCGATGACTTCAAGCTGTATCACAGAACAATAATAATAAAAATTGAATGGGAATGGTAAAGAAACAGTCAGAAAGATCAATGGAATATAATTGAAGGACCAGATATGAAGGCACACACCTATGGCCACTTGATATTTGACAATGAACCGAAACCATCCAATGGAACAATAACATTTTCCACAAACGGTTCTCATTAAACTGGAGGGTAGCATGTAGAAGAATGGAAATCAATCAATTCTTATCGCCCTGTACAAAGCTCAAGTCGAAGTGGATCAAGTATGTCCACAAAAAACATATAATCTTAAACTAATAGAAGAAAAAGTGGGGAAATTTACTGAACAGAACACCAATGGCTTTGCTCCAAGATCGAGAATTGACAAATGGGACTTCATAAAGCTTTTGTAACTCATAGGACACTGGAATTTGGAAAAAGGTAAAATCAATAGGGTAAGAAAAGATCTTTACCAATCTTCTGTCTGATAGAGGGCTAAAATCAATCTATACAAAGACTCAAGGAGTTAGACTCCAGAATATCAAATAGTCCTTTCAAAAATGGTGAATAGCACTAAACAAAGAATTCTCTACTGAGGAATATCAACATCCTTAGCCATCAGGTACATGAAAATCAACAAATTCTGAGGTTACACAGCAGACCACTCAGAATGGCTAAGATAAGAAATTCACAGCAGATTCTGGCAAGGAGGTGGAGAAAGAGGAACTCTCCTCCATTGTTGGTCAGATTGCAAGCTGGTATAACCATCTGGCAATCAGTCTGGAATTTTTTCACAAAGTTGTATATAGTACTACCTGTGGATACCACAATACCATTTCTTTGATATATACGCAAAAGATGTTCCAACATATAAGAAGGACACATGATGCTACAAGTTGAGAGCAACCTTTCTTTTTTATAATAGCCAGAAGCTGAAAATAAACCAGATGTCCCTCAACATAGTAATGGATAAATGAAAAATAGTACATTTACACACCTGTGTTCTTCTAACCTATCAAAAACAATGTTTTCATTAAATTCTTAGGATAGAGTAGAAATTATCATTTTGTTTAAGGTAACCCACTCACAAAAGACCACAAATTGTATATATTTATTGGAAGTTTGTATCAGCCCATAAGTATGGAAAACATAAGAAAGAATTCACAGGCCACGTGAAGCCAGCAGGAAGAAGACCAAAATGCAGATGTTACAATCCTTCTTAGGAGTGATAAAAAATATTCATGGGAGTAAATTCAAGGATAAAGAGTCAAGCAGGGACTGAAGAAAGTGTCAACCAGAGACTGCCCGATGTGGGGATCTGTCCCATATGCAGTCACACAAACCAATCACTATTGCTGATGCCACCAAGTCCTTGTTGACAGGAGTCAGATATGTATGTCTCCTGAGAGACTCTGACAGAACCCTGCTGACACTGGTGAGGATGAATGAAACTAAACAATGGATTGAACAAGGGGGATTCAATGAAGTTATTAGAGAGTATACTTAATGAGCTGAAGGGGTTTGCAAAACCCCAGGAAGAACAACAATATCAACCAACCAGACCCACCAGAAATTCGAGGGATTAAAACACCCACTAGTGAGTACAGATTGAGGGACCCATGACTCCAGCCACATATGTGGCAGAGGATTGCTTGTTCAAACATCATTGAAAGGAAAACACCTTAATCCTGTAAAGGCTTGTATCCCCAATGTAGGGTAATTCCAGAGAATTGAGGTTGAAGTTGATTGGTGGGAATTGGAACATCCTCACAGAAGACGGGCAGGAATGTTATGGGAGAAAAAGGAAAGGAAATAACATTTGAAATATAAATACATAAAATATTCAGGAAAAATTATTAAATAAAAGTGATATCTTGTCTCATTAAATTGATAATACAGTAATTATCATTTGCCATTTCTCATATTGATCCAAATATTAGTTTGGTACTATTTTCCTTAGGTCTCTTTTGCTATCTATATAATATTTCCCTTGTTGTTATGACTTATATAAATAAAAGTGTATTTTACAATTTAAAGGAATATAGAATGAAAAATGTATTGACATAATTGGTGACTTCCCTTTTTTAAAAGTTGGACAACTCCTTGAAGAAACTTTCATGGATAATATCAAAATTTGTTTATAGGAGTTTTTTTATTAAATTTTTTTGTTAATAGCCACAGACAGGAAATGATTCTTATATTTATGCATTATGGTATTTGATTTCGGAAAATCTCAATGATCTTAGATTTTATAATAATGTACAGAAGTCATTTATTCTTAAAATTTGTTCAAAGAAGGAAGTCATCAATGAATACATATATACAAAGTAGCACAATTTCTAACATAAATAGAGCAATATATATATATATATATATATATATATATATATATATATATGTATATATATATTATGGACCAAAGATGAAGAATCATGTTTAAAAGGAAGACATAACATTGAGTGTACCTACATTTGAAGTTGAGATGATTCATGCTTCCATGTATTTCTTTCTAGACACTAATAAGATAAAATTAGTGTTAGAAAAAGCTAAAACTGCAAATAGAAGGCTTAATTTAGTATACATATCTAAACTGTGCTTTGAAAAAATATACATAATATATTTTCATATATATATAAAGTATATTATATATATATATATATATAGTTTATATATAAAGTATATACAAAAATTCTCAGTGCCCATAAATTATCATTATCACTAAAGCATTTTCCTGGTCATATTAGAGTTGAATTATCAAACACACACACACACACACACACACACACACACACACACACAAACACACAGAGTTACCTATAATTTAAACATATAAGCAAATAATATTCTTTCAGATAAAATTAATGAAAACGGATGAATTAAATATACAAAATAATGTTCTCCCAAAAGTATACTTTCTAGCATATAAAATATTGCCTTATGATAGGTGGTAAATCTATGCAAAGGAATACTACTCAGCTATCAAAAACAATGACTTTATGTATTTCATAGGGAAATGGAGGGAACTGGAAAATATCATCCTGAGTGAGGTAACACAACAACAGAAAAACACACATGTTATGCTCTCATTGATAAGTGGCTATTAGCCCAAATGCTTGAATTACCCTAGATGCCTAAAACAAATGAAACTCAAGATGGATGATCAAAATGTGAATGCTTTACTCCTTCTTTAAAAGGGGAACAAGAATACCCTTGGCAGGGAATTGGGAGGCAAATATTAAAACAGAGACTGAAGGAACACCCATTCAGAGCCTGCCCCACATGCGTCTCATACATATACAGTGACCCAGTTAGACAAGATGGATGAAGCAGAGAAATTCAGACTGACAGAAAGCAGATGTAGATCTCTCCTGAGAGACATAACCAGAATACAGGAAATACAGACGCGAATGCCAGCAGCAAACCACTGAACTGAGAACAGGACCCTCATTCAAGGAATCAGAGAAAGAACGGGAAGAGCTTGAAGGGGCTCGAGACCCCTTATGAAAAACAATGCCAAGCAACCAGAGCTTCCAGGGACTAAGCCACTACCTAAAGACTATACATGGACTACCCTGGACTCTGACCTCATAGTTAGCAATGAATAGCCTAGTAAGAGCACCAGTGGAAGGGGAAGCCCTCGTTCCTATTAAGACTGATCTCCAGTGAACGTGATTGTTGGGGGGAGGGCGGTAATGGGCGGATGATGGGGACGGGAATATGCCCCCCCAAAAAAGAAAAAAATACATTTACATGAAAATTCTATACTTACAATTAAACAGTAAATCTTCTAGATCTTTATAAAAAAATTAATGAACAATAAATATACTTACGAAAAAAAAAGAAAAAAGAAAAAAAGAAATGTGGGGAATTGCATTCTAAACTGGAGTATGCAATTGTATCTAAAACAAATGTACTATTTAGATGCAGGAGAAATAAACCTGTTTTCTTATACAAGCTGATACCCTGTATATTATTCGTGTCGGACAGTTAATCCTTAGCGTTATTTTTTTTTTTTTTTTTTTGGAGCTGGGGACTGAACCCAGGGCCTTGCACTTGCAAGACAAGCGCTTTACCACTGAGCTAAATCCCCAACCCCTATGGTTAGCGTTATTACGGAGGAGTATTCATCGGTCTTTTTTATTTTGTTGTTGCCACATACTTTTTCCCTCTTCCGAAGAATTACTACAGGGTTATTTACCATTCCTGTCCTCTTGAGAATATCCCTTATTTTCAGAATGCGGTTTCCCATTTTTAGATTAAGATCGCTGAAGAGACATGGCTTCCTGGTGATTATGCTGTGTAAAGTTTCTCCTCTTCTGTTGATGTGATTGATACATTTCCTCAGTAATAAATTCTAGTCTAGTATCTGTATTCTTTGAAAACGTTTTGAAAGGTGATCCAAGCCCATGTATATTTTAGGATATCCATTGAAAATTCAGGTGTTAGTTCATGTGATCAGCTTTACGTGTGACTTAGTCTTTTTCCTTCACAGTTTTTGTATTTTTATTTCTCTGTTCATTAGGCTTTGATGATGATAATTATGATGATGGTGACTTTATTTTTATTATTATTCATTATTATAATTATTATAATTATAGTTATTATTATTTTATCATCACTTTTATTATATTAATTCTATTATTATTAATATTTACTGTTTTTATTATTGTTATTATTATTATTATGTGTCTACTTGATATTTTCTTTGATTCTAGTACTTTAACAGGTATCTCTTTCTTGTTTGGGAAATATTGTTCCCAGAAAGTCATATACAAATATTTATTGTAGTTGACTTTATTCTCATGCTTCTCATACTGTTCTAAACTTATGAATCAGGGACCCTGCCTCAGTTGGTTCTGATTGGAAAATAGAGATATTGATAGCCAGTGTCTAGGCAGGACAGACAGAGCAGGAGTTTCAGGATGCGTGGACAAAGGTACAGAGTGGGAGGAGGCATGGAGATTCTCCAGGACAGACTTTCAGGACAGAGAAGCAGCTGACATAGAAGACCATGAGAATAAGCTGACTCAGGAGATCTGCCCAATGTTGTCCAGGGCAAGAAAGATGGGATACAGATTTTAGCAAATAATAACGTGGGAATATCAGTGTGGGATAGTTCAGCCACTTGGAGGTTAGGAAGTGGCCTTGCCATTGAGCTGTTAAAGGCATAGAAAAATATAAAGGCTGTAAGTGTGTGGCCTCCATCCATAAGCCCTCTATCCCTATCCTCATCTGCTGCCCTGTCCTCTTCAAAGGGTTGGTCTTGCCTGTGTTCTCAGTTGTGTTACTTTTCCTGGTCGCTGGCTTTCATCTGTGGACACAGGTAGATACTGGAATGATTCCCTCCCTTACTCTTCCTATGTTCCTGTATACATTGGGCTGTAAGCAGCTTCCTCCAAGCACAGAAATGTGAGCAGAGGTAATGGTTTCCCCTAAATTATCAGAATTGTCCATGATTCTGGGAGTCCAGCTTTCTCCCCCACCGAATTTGGGTACAGAGAGTTATGGTAGTATGTCATCTCTGGGGGCATCCAGAAACAGGAAGCTTGTATCTTCTAGAGAGTATCATTCTAATAAATGTAAATATCAGGATAGGCATTTTCACTATATGAAATATATATTGAGGGCGTTGTCATGGGGAGGTGGATTCAAATAGATACAAAATACACGTGAATAAGCGGGGTGTATTAAGATACATCCTGACTGGAATCTGTCGAGAAGAATGACAGAGTCTGTATTATATAAAATGGATTATGAAATTGAGTGGAAACATTCTTCTAATAAACATAATATAATTTTAAATTGAATCTTCTTCATCATTTATTTATATAACACATCTTCAATAGGCATCTAGAATTTCATCGATTATGATATATTAAGGATGCTAATAAAATAAAAAAACTCATCTTCCATAAACAGGAATTCTAGATTTTTCTTTGCATCTTAACCAGAACCATGGATAATTCTGAGAACTTAGGGGAAACCATTATCTCTGCTCCCTGAATGTAAAGGTAGAGAAAGAACATAGAGTGTTGTCAAGCATGTGCTCACGGGTACTTACTTATAAAATGGGTCCAGGGTCTTTATTTTCAGTGAGCTGGGTGTTAGTTGTGGGTAATCTGAGTTTGAATTTTGTGATTTATTTTTGTGTTTGATAACTTATTTTACTATATCATTTTTCTTTTATAAAGATTTATATTTTATTCACTGAGTTTATTTAATTTACATTTAATTTAAGCATTTCTGCTGAGAAAAGATCTCTCAAAAGTAAATGAACTAAAGAAATCGATTTTGATATTATACTAATATACCAGATTACCGCAGACGACGTGGCTATTTGATTATAGGAGAGCACTAACTATGCTTCCTTTGGTATAGAATATGAAGATGAAACCAAAACACATGTTAAATAATTCAAATATGGTATTAGATATAACGGTTAATTTTGTAATTGGATAGATTCACTATCATTATAATTAGACCTGATATGATGTAGAGAATTACAAAGAGCTAATATGTGACTATTTCAATACAAAAACCTAATATACGGTGACTAATTTCATTTTCATTGATATTTTGGTTGGGTCACAAGCCGTTAACAGCTGAGGTATTTTTGTAGCCTCTTATGTGTTGATCTCATGCATTATATATATATATATATATATATATATATATATATATATATATATATATTTACTCTATAGTATGCATGAGAGTTCAGAAAGCACATGTCTAATGTATTACTTCTAGGTATTACAAGCATAGAAAAACTACTGTACTAAAATAATTTTAATGAATTTGATAATTAAATTTTTATGTAAGTCAGAGTAAATACTAGGATGAGAGAGGCTTCTTTGTATCTTACTATGAAAATAAGTGATAAATAAAAAGAATAGAGGTAGTCAATTTTTTAAACGCTGTTTGACTTTTATTTCACTAGAGATTAGAATCTGCCTCACGATAATAGTATAGTCAAATCACCAGACAAAAATATACAGTATAAATGTAAGTATGTGAATGTTTGGTAAGTTTTTGTGTCCTCAATGAAATAAAAGTAGAGAAATCACTATCATCCAAACAGCCAAAACCAGAGGGTCTCCATTATGTGCATCATAAATATAAATTAAAGAGAAATCAGTATGCCAAAACAGTGAGCATAAAATGATGTAGAGATATAGTCATCAACATAAGGAAGCTACATAATACTATCAGCAGAGGTTGTGCTTGTTTGCTAATCAGGGTATTTTACAACACATATACAAGTGTAATGAGTAGTGCATAAATATAGAAGAATGGGTAGCATTATAGCACTGTGGCTATAATGTACAAAATTAATTCCCACATAATCACTTTCGACTAAAATAGTCCAGGTAATAATTCTGAATTCATAGAAATGCTCTCAGATAGTATTAGGAAATATTAAATTTGGGGATTGCATAATGGTTCCCTGGCTAAGGTGGTTGTTTGCCAAGCTGAGCTTTAACAGCTGATATCAATCCCGTTGACCCACATGGAAGAAGCTAATCAGTCACTTCTGAAAATTGTCCTCTCAAATAACTAGAATACTGTATCATTTGACCACACAACTAATGAATAAACAAATGTAAGGGAAGAAGAAAAGTAATTGAGTAAATACTATCACTGTAGGGAAAGGAGAAGGGAGATGTGGGGGCAGTCACAGAGAGCATGGCATATCTCGTTATTTCAGCTGCATCAATACATGAGACCTCTTGCAGAAATATGTTCACAATATACATTTTTCTTATGCTTGTTATTCTCTATAACTTGTTTATTTTAATCATCCCAGAAAAACTAAAAAACGAAAAGGTAAGGATATCATGGTTTTCTAGAAGTTATGATCTCTGCAAATTTCATAAATCACAAAAACTAGAATCTATACTCTTAGACATTGAAAACTAATAACTCTATAGAACAGCTCATACACGTGAAACCGTGATGAGCAATACCCAGGCTCCATGCAGGTGGAAGACCCATGAGTCTACAGAAGACTAAAAGGAGGAATATTCAAAATAAGAAGAGAAAAGTTTGCAGGCATAACAATGAAGGAATTGTAGAATGAGAACAATAAAATCCTCAACCAAACAAATTTCAGACATGATAAATAAAAAGAAATCTGAACCCAGGTGTCCAAACTGAACCCTGCGATAGTAGAAACATAGTTCGTAGAAGCATCCAGAAAAGAAACAGAAAATTCCCATGAAAGAGGGATAGCAATTGACATAAATGACAGAATAGTCTTCAAAAACATCCTCCAAAAATGAAAGAATGTAGCTATCTAATGAAAGTCCATGAATTATGGAAACTATCTTTCAGGAATGTGTTTAAGGAACATGTATGGCTTCACATTGGAGAAGGATGTCGACACTATTGTAATCCACACTCAGTCTTAGCCACAGCTCAGCAACAGCTCCTTATGTCATCTGAAAGAGGAATGATAAATTGTGTGAAAGAACCTGTGAAGGTCTGACCCAAAGGTTCTAAGTTTGTATCTGCTAATATTCCAAGGAGGTAATCTGTAAATCCCAGGAACACTATAATGATATAAAAGAAAGCCATTTAAAAAGAAAATATACAACATATAAGGCCAGATATATCAAATGTTCCTATGCTTTTTCTGGTTTAGAAAGTCAGAGATAAAGGTTAGAGTTAAGGAGATTTACATTTGAACACAAAACGAATTCTAAAAACTAATCACAGTTTGCTTATTTGAAAATCATTCAATAGAGAAGTACCTGAAATTTGAATGAAAAAATTCAGTTGTGAAGATCAAAGACATAACCAACTGTGTGCCAGGAAGGCCCTGACCTATATTTCAAGCTCTTAGGATTTTGAGAAAAGTTCTCACGTTTTTCATGTTAAACTTGTACTAACTGCTCTGAAGCTCTCACCTGTGAAGTTCTGGCCTCCTACTTGTCAGCCCTTTCTCAGATTTTATGGTATAACTAAAGGCATGTGTCATTACTAGTAAATGAAAGCAAAGCAAAGCAAATAAAACAAAACAAAACCACCTTTGAAATTATAGATTTTTTGTAGTGTGTGTGCCTTCATGTATGAATGTGTGCATCTCTATGTTTATTTGCATATATGTCTGAACATGTATATGTTACACTTCACAGGTGGATAACTAGAATCCAACTTTCCAGCATCGAGTCATGGACCCAATGATGTCCTGAAACTTGCACAACAGTTACTCTTATCTTGAATCCATTTGAATTCCCTTCCAACATTTCTTTTAAAAGCAAATTAATTTACCACTAAAGAAATGATGTGAAGAAGTTTAAATGTATCAGTATATTTTCCAGGATGTCTACATAGTTTATATTAAAAAAAACAACTGAGACTCTAATTTCACTTTTTTTCATGTCCGTACATGAAAAATCAAGCAATGGTGTCTATAAATCAGACCTATAGATGAGAAAGGATGATGATGCATCTTAGTTCAGAGGAGATACTCAAGCTTAGTTTGCCTTTCACAGTAAGGTAAGTTCTTGTCCCAACTTTATATTTATAACAGACTTAATTTCTAATCTACATACAGACACAATAATTTTACCTATACGCTATTTTATTCCTCATGAAAATGTAGAATATTCAGGGTTATGTTTCAGAAAGTAAGTTATTTTATTTCCTTGGAGTTAAAGAATAATACTTTCTATTTCTGATTCCACATAATCAGAAATTAAAACATGGCATAACATATTGAGAAATAAATAAAAATAAATATTTGATATAAAAATAGTGGTGGTCATTTCAGGACATATCAGAGCTAAGTTGCATGGTTAGAAATATTTATGTCCCGTTTTTGATTATGTATATTTTTACGTTTATTGTTTTCTTAATTACCAAATGGTAACATCCTCTGCCCTGCTGTTTCTTTATAAAGGTTATATTTTAAAATGCTGAAATGTTTAAGATGAATTCAGTAAATAATTGGCCTACAATAAATATTGATTTGAAGAATAGATCACAAAATTTGATAGTGAGAAACTCAAGGAGAGAGGATGGGGATTCTTTTGTATTTGGAGATGCAACATTGTGATTTGCTACAGAACTGGACTATTGTGAACCCTCTGTCTGGGTGCAATGCAGTAGGGGACACTGAAACAACACAATAACAGTGCGATTCATGTCTGTATCAGTTAGTTGGAACAGACATTCTTTGTACGAATGATCAAAATAATAAAAGGCTCATTGGGTTCCTTAACCCAATGCATATTTTACATGTAGATTTGGAAGTTCCTGATATTATAGTTGACATAAAAGACCTTCTCTGACCTAGACTGAAACATACCTTATAAATCTAAAATCTTGTCCCGAGTCTAATGACAGAATAAAGAAAGTCATGAAATGTAGTTACAGTGCTGGCCATTTGTATAAAAATAAATTCCACATTCTGAAGTGCATTGGAAGAGCCGAGGCGACATGCTAGATTATGAATGGTTGACTGTAGCAGAAGGTGATTGCTTGTCAACCCAAGTCACAGTGACTCTCTTTGGAAATGTCTCACTGCACATCACACATCAGAGGAGGTACTATGTCTAAACATCATAGGGCAACTGCCTTCCTGAAATGCAAAAAAATAAGTGAGAGAGGTTTCCATTGCACAGACATGATCTGGCAAGAGACAGAAGAACAGTATGTCACAGATCAAAAAAAAAATTCCTCCAATTATCAGTTACCCTAGTCTATGTCACAGGTGAGAAAATGTCCTCAATTATCATTCTGCCTAGTCTAAGTCACAGGTGAGAAAATGTCCTCAATTATCAGTGTACATATTCTATGTCACAGATCAGAAAATGTCCTTCAATTATCAGTGTACCTAGTGTATGTCACAGATCAGATCAGCCTCCTATGGGGCTCTAGCATTTATATGTTCTCTGAAAAGTCTCCAGCATTCCAAATGTTACACACATGCAAAATCTATCTGCTGGTCGCAAAATCTCGCCCCTGCTAGAGTACGAGGCAAATCATAGTCAGCCACTGTTGAGAATTGGAAGCAACCCCATACCCCACAACCTGGATTAAAACAAAAACATAGTCTTATAATATTTCTATGTTTTTAAATACACAAAAATTCTCACTGCAAATAGCCAGTTTCATTTGGATATTAGTATAATTGGTTTTCTATCCTTTAATGCACGGAAGGCTCCTGATTAATTTGAATCAATCTTGCTAGCTTTGTTCTGTGCATGTCACTGGTGTTGAGGTGCATTAGAAGACTCACTGAGACACACCAAACATCTTCTGAAGAAAGATTTTTTTCTGCCTGTCCAAAAGAGGGAGGTATCCAAGACAATTTCATCTCCCTCTTCCTCCCATCCAGTGTTGGGGTTCTGCTGTGCTGTCAGTTGTGGAGGTATAATTGATCGTTCCCACATGCCTTGTAAACCTTGGGCCATTATCTTTCTGGGCCAGGCTTCAGATAATGGCCATACATCAAGTTTTGCTACTACCTAGCCCTGAGAGAGAGCATGAACACATAACCAGCTGAAATGGGCTGAAAGTGCCATTGTGACTGAACGGAGGATGTGTGAGGCATCTTTATCTAATAACCACCATTTGTGATAATAAAGATTTCGAATCAAAGCCGATGAGTCAAGTTCTTTTCTTTTAATCTGCTTCTTCCAATAGCCCTACACATCCGTAACCCATTTTACTGCCGTCTCTTCTACTGAGAGCAGAGGCAAAGGCTTTCTATTCTCCGCAATGTCCCAACAGACTCAGTACTGATTCCTTTGGGCTCTCCGTGGAAGGTACTTTTAAGCCTAAACCCGCAGGCACCTTTTGGCGGGGGGGTTGTGTGAGGTTGAATGTCTCATTATGTGTGCCGAGCTTGTGCTCAGTTCTCACATTACGTTCTTTTATCCGCGTGCTCGCCCACCCCGAATCATTTCAGACAATATTGTACCCGCTTTCTTTTGCCAGGTGGGGCTTCTGTTCTCTTCTTGTCTCTTGGACTTCACGGAAAGGGTGTCACCCACAAGTCCCCTGAAATAATTGACAAGGTAAAGCACATCATTAGGTGACCATCAGGGGTTTTCAGAACTAACAGTCACAGCGGAAGAAATATTGGTAAGATTTATTAAGTCATGAAGTAGTCCCAGGACTAACTATATATGAAAATAAAAAAAAGAAACCCAGCTTAAATAACAATGCACATGCGCACACACACAGAGACACACAGTCCTTCTACACAAGCATGCAGATGCTCTCAGGAGTTCACATTTCACAGACAGGTGTCATCTTCTTCTGTTTTCAGACTGTGTTCACAGGTAGCTGAACTTACTGTGGTAAAGACTGCCACCTATTTGATTATTAACCCTGCCTTTCCTCCTGGGCATCCAGCTCAGTGATACTGCCTGGCATACGTGGACTGAGTGCCAATGCAATGGTCTGTGTATATGACTGGATTACTGGCAGCCTCCTCTCCAGCCCCTCGTGTCCTTTCTCCCCTCCTTTCTTGGCAAGCTCTTTGGGCTCTTAGGCTCAAAGTAGGGCAGAGCTATGGGGAAGGGGAAACCTGGGTCCCAGGAGACAATGTGGAGCCATGTTAAGAAGGTAATTGCAGCCAGAGAGGAGGTCTGGGCCCTGGGTTGGCAGCTGATATCTCAAAGGCTCTTGTCTGAGTCATTTATTGACTTGCTCTTCAGAGATAACTATACTCGGAGAAGCAATCCTCTCTATACCCCACCAGCTGGAAAGGAGCTGTCTTTATTGAATTTCCACATTTCATTTTTCATTTTTGTAATGTATGCATCACGTGTACTCACGGTCGTGTGCACATGTTTGTGGAGGCTGAAAGACTGGTGTCAGTGTCGGGAACACCACCCACATCATCTGAAACAAGGACTCCCATTGTCCTGGATCTCCCCAGTTAGGCAGGATAGGCTGGCCCCCCAAGCCCCAGGATCCACCTGTCTCTACACATCAGTACCGTATTAAAAATAAACAGTGTGCACACATACTCCCGGCATTTCCTTCAAAGTAAGAGCTCTGACTTATGGACTACAAAGTTAAAATAATCAAGGGGCTGGAGAGATGGCTCAGTGGTTAAGAGCACTGACTGCTCTTCCTGGACGTCCTGAGTTCAAATCCCAGCAACCACATGGTGGTTCACAAACATCTGTAATGGGATACGAAGCCCTCTTCTGGTGTGTCTGAAGATTGCTACAGTGTATTCATAAATAAAGGAAGTAACTAAAAAAAATTGAATGCAGTGTTTTTGTGGCTTTCATACGGCTGCCTCCTTCTTCTCTTCTCTTTCTTCTTCTTTTCCTTTTCCTCCGTGTCTTCTAAGGCATATATATATGTATATATATATATATATATATATACATATATATATATGTGTGTGTGTGTGTGTGTGTGTGTGTGTGTGTGTGTGTGTGTGTGTGTGTGTGTGTAGGGCTGTTTAATTTGCATGCATGTATATTTACCTTGGGCATGCCTGGAGCTCAGGGAAGCCAGCAGAAGGTCTTCCCTGAAACCGGAGTTACAGATGTGTGGGGGCTGCCATGTGGGTGCAAGACATCAAACCTGAGTCCCCTGCAAGAGCAGCCAGTGCTTTTAGCTTCTGAGCCGTCTCTCCAGCCCACAGTGGGGTCTGATCCTTAACGGCAGAAGGGATCGTGTTCAGTCTTTCTGATCTGGTAGGAGGTGGATGCCAGAGTGATCATGAGAACTCCTGAATGAGAAATGAAGAATGTGGTAGAAGGCTCATTTCCTATATCCTGCAAGGAAAAGGCATCTAGGTTTATAGTTACTGGAGAAACAGGGACAGCCTCATGCATACATCAGTCATCTATTAGAGTAAAGTTCGACTGGATTGTCCTCTTCTCTGCTTAACAACACTAAAGTAAATGGCTCATAAAGTAGAAAGAAGTCCCCCCACTCCTTTAACAGAAAGAACTTAGACGTGCAAATGTTTTGACAATTAAAGGGTAGGTAATGAGAGAAACGTGATGCCTGTTTTGACTGAAGGTTGACAAGACTTCTGTAAGCATGTGAGTTGGGAACTACAGTGGATGTTTGGGTTTGTTACTTCAGTCCTCTGTCTGGTGGCTTGCACTGCTTGAGTGCCATCAGTCTTACAAAGATCAGAGTGTGTTGTGGTTAAGGTGGGATAACAGGAGCTTAAAAATTCATTAATGACTAGAAATTGGAGAAGGGGAGAAGGTGGCCGCTATCTGTTTAATGAGATCTGGAATTTTCCTTGAGTTCTGTTACAGAAAGATGCTGAGTTTTGTGCAGCAGGCTCAATGCTTCGCTGTAGGCCATACTGTAGCCCTCTCTGTCAGTTAGAAAACGAAAAACCGAGAAAACACCGTGTGAGCAGCCGACATGCTCCAAGACTCAGTCTTTTTATACATCTCAGAGCCCACCTGCCTAGGGAATGGTTCCGCCCACAATGGGCTTGACCCTCCTAATCAGGGAACAATCAAAGCAGTTCCTCATAGACATGTCGACAGACCCACAAACCTCTGGGCAGTGCCTCTGAGGCATGGGCATTATTGAGATACTTGTGTTTCTTTCGTCTTGTGACTCTCTTCTTTCTTTCTTGACTTAGAACCTTCTGTTTGGTTACTAGGTGGGGGAAGGGAGCATACACAGGAAATGTACTACAGAGTCCAGCTTCACCTCTACCTCCGGTCCTCTCGTTGGCCCTGTGGGAAGCGTTAAGTTCCCCCTCTCTTTCTGTTCTCACTGCTAAACATTATAACCGCTGGGTCATCAGCACTCTTTCTTGTCCGTGGAATAAGGACAGAAGTGACTGTGTCATCTCCTGGGTAATGCAGACTGTCCTTCCTTCTCTTGAGCCTGCCCAGGTCACTGTGTCTTACAGTGATAGAAGAGACAGAAGCTGCAAGCACAGGCTCCTGGGAATCTGTGAGGCCTCAGTCCTCCCTGCTGCCCCATGGAGTCTGTTCTAGTTTCCTTTCTGTGTCTGTGATAAAATGCTTGGATGGAAAGTAGTGTAGGGGAGGAAAATGTTTTGACTTCAACTTTCAGGTCATGGAGGGGAGTCAGAGTAGGAACCACAACAAGTTCTTGAGGCTGATGCCACCAAGGGACTCTGCTTGATGGCTTGTTCCAGCTCAACTCGCTTTCTTATACATCTGAGAATGACCTGCCTAGGGAATGGTGCTGCCCACAGTGGGCTTGGCCCTCCTAAGTCAGTCAACAATCAAGGCAATTCTTCATAGGCCTGTCCACAGACCAACACAATAACACAATAAGACATTTGCTAAGCCCCCCATCACGTGCGTGTCTGTCTGTCTGTCTGTCTGTGTTTATCTCTCTTCAAGTGATGCTGAGTTGATCAGAGATTATACTTGACCAGTTTATGCTAGCTGCAGCATGCATCTTGTTTTCTTGATTCTGTAGACTCATAAATGGTGCCGAGATATGCTCCATGGTTAATCATACCCGAGTCTCACCAGGAACTGATTTACATGAGATTTTTGATTCAGGAGTGTGTCAGCACTCTGAACTACTTGGCTATGAAAATGACAAGCGTTTTGGATGCCAGAGGGTAGACTTGGATTGAGTTGTGTTCTCTTTAAAAAGATATGCTGACATCTGTTATGTAAATGGCATAGTGGGTTCCATATGAAGGAAGAGGAGACAAATTACTCTTTAGAAAGAACTTTATGAGGAAAAGGTCAGCACCACAGACAGCCATCAAAGCCATGATCAGGCCCTGAAGTGGCAGTGAGAAACCTCTGGCATTGATGGGAACTTCCTTAGGAGAGATGGTTGCCAAAGGGAGCTGTTTGGTCCTCACTCTTTGGGCTTCAGTAGCTCAGCATGGGCAGCAACAGAATTTGTTCTGGGAAAAGTGAGGTCTGACAGAGTCCCTGAAGTGGCCCTCCTGGATTTTACACCCTCTGGAAGACCAGTATTGCAGCTGGTCCTAGTTGGGCTCTGCTCCCTGCTGGGGACAGAGTCTACTGAGTGAGGCCTGAGACGTGGAATCTAATCCCCCATCAATTGTTTTAGACGTGTTTTCTTATTCTCATGCATTGCTTTAGAACAGGCCTGTTTATCAAGGACCACTGGTCCGTGTAATTCATCAGCTAAGGAAAATGCTCAAATGGCTTTCTTTTAGACTAGCGGGATTTTAAAAGATGGTTATTTAATTACAGGCTTCTCGTGAGAGGGACAGATAAGCTTAATAGAGCATTTTATTTAGTGGGGGAATGACACCTGAGGCACAGTAAACACGTCTGTGTGTGTGTGTGTGTGTGTCTGTCTGTCTGTGTCTGTGTCTGTCTGTGTCTGTGTCTGTCTGTGTCTGTGTGTGTGTGTCTGTTTGTGTGTATCTGTGTGTGTGTCTGTCTGTGTCTGTGTCTGTCTGTGTCTCTGTGTGTGTGTCTATGTTTGTTTGTATCTGTGTCTGTGTCTGTGTTGTGTGTGTCTGTGTCTGTGTGTGTGTCTCTGTGTGTGTGTGTGTGACTGTGTCTGTGTGTGTGTGTCTGTGTCTGTCTGTGTGTCTGTGTGTGTGCCTGTGCATGTGTGTGTGTGTGTGTGTGTGTGTGTGTGTGTTTGTGTGGTGACAGCAGTGACACTGTAAATTTCTCCCTGTCTACTCTTCAGGTTTGATGCTAAATTGGAACTTTTAATGTGACATCAACCTCTCCCCTACACCTTTGCCTCCTCTTTCCCTCATCCTTCTCTCCTTTTCTCCATCCTCCAGGGAGGGACACCAGCTTTCAGTTCACAGGGTAAGAAAGCCCAAGTCTTGAAGATGCAGCCAGTCTTCTCTGTACCTCACGGGCTGCAATCAGAGCATGTCCACCTCTGAATTAGTTCTCCTGATAAAGGAGACACTCTGTTCTGGGTGTAAGCACAGAGCCATGTGGGGGGGGAGGCCGTTTCTGTGAGAGAATATCCCTTCGGACACTGAGACACACACACAGCAGTAGGCAGGGCATGAAGTTTGCGATAGACCATATCCTGATGGGTACTGGGAAGACAGCTCAGTGGGCAAGAGCCTTTGCTCTGCAAGCCCAAAGAGTTCAAATTCTCTCTGCACCTTTGTAAAACTCCAGGCATGGCTAATCATGTCTGCAACATGGTAGGGTGGAGGCAGGTGGATTGCAAAGAGCATCCTGGCCAGCCACACTAGTCAAAATGGTGGGCTGTGGTTCACTGAGAGATGGAGAGTAGTGAGGAAGAAAATGCACATTCTACTCATCTCTGCACGTATGTACACACGTATGTGCCCTTGCACTTGGGAACAGGCACTCAACTCATACACACACATGAATCCCCCAACCACACCCCTGTCGAACCCTGAGTTCAGCTGCTGTCTAACCTATGTGACTGAGTATTCTAGCAACACGAAATTTTACATTCTCCTTGTCTTGTAAACCCCATTTTCTGTTCAGTTTACAAACAAGAAGCTAAACTTATGATTTCCCAGGCTCGGGATGGTGTGTCATAGCTTTTGGTCTTTCTGGAACGGCATCTGTCTATCAACAGAGGGACTTCAACGGAGGGGCTTTCCAACTTACCCCCAGTGACATGGAGCCATTTGAGGGTTTTAACCGGGTGACTGGTGTGCTCATTTTTCCTTTTGAGGAGTAGATTTGACAGAATGTTCAACATCACTCTGTTACGGGATGAACAACACATCAGAGCCTGGGAACAGTGAACTGATTGTCACTGTGGTTTTGTGTATGTGGAGTATGTTAAGACAGTGGATCTGAGAGAGAGAGAGAGAGAGAGAGAGAGAGAGAGAGAGAGAGAGAGAGAGAGAGAGAGAATGAGCTTGATCTTACAATATCTGTTCAATGTATAATGTGATCAGAATACTACATCTCATACTTCAAATGTTTACAGTCTCCGTTTGTCATGCATACTGGATAAATCTCAAAAAGGAAAGTAAAGGGGAGTTGGGACAGAAAGTTCTGGGAGGGGCTAGGGAGAGAGTCTGGCAGTTAAGCACTTGCTCCCCAGAAACTTACATAGACGCCCCGTGGATGTGGAGACCATCCTATAAGTCCACCTTGGAAGGCAGAGGCAGGATGCCCAGAGCACACTGTCTGGAAAGGTGACACACACAAAAAGGAGCTTTTCCTGTGAGTGAGAGTTGCTGCCACAGTGAACAAGACAGACAAGACATTAAGGATATTTCCTGAATATACCTTGTTCTTCACATGTGTGTGCATGCACATGTGTTAACTGTGTGACTACTTCTCTCTCTATCTCTCTCTCTCTCACACACACAGAGTCTCTCTTACACACAAACACACACACACACACACACACACACACACACACACACACACACACACACATACTGAGCAAAAATTTAAGATCTGGAAGAGGGATGCCCAGACTGGATGGATAAAATCAGGAATAACAAATTGTGCTTGAACCCGCTGTGAAGGAAGAGGGGGACCAGAGGGAGAGTTGTGAGTGTGGCTGTCTGCCTGTGTCAAAGTGTAAGGCCATATAAACCCAGTGCTACCTCCTCCAGGATCTCAAAGCCACAGCTCTAGCTGAGGTATAGTTAGTCAGTGATGCCCGCTGTGTGTGTGTGTGTGTGTGTGTGTGTGTGTGTGTGTGTGGTCACTTTTGGGGTGAATGTGACCACAAGCCCATACTCATCAGTTCGCGATCCCAAAATTGCTTTGGCCCCATCTTAACTCATCACAGCTCTCAGTGCCTGAGGTTAACTGTCTTCCAGAAAGCATCTTAGTGGGGCTGACTAATGTTTCATTACATCACAAGGACATTTTCTACTGTATATAAAAGAAACACATATACTTTAGAATAGAAAGAGACTTGAAAAATGGAAGTGGAAAAAATATCACTACCGAGTTTGCATAAAAACACATTTATTTTAGAAATCTCCAGGATAGTTGCAATTTCCCATATAACCTACACATGATTTCCATATATTAGCATCTTACATAATCATATGAAAATAATTAGGAGAAAATAACCTTTGGAAAAAAAAGTACTTTTTCCTTCCCAGCTCCCGCTCCCACAATGACAACTCTGAAACTGATTATTTATTAACAAATTCCTGAGCCACAAACTTTGGCTCATTCCCGGACTAACTTATTTAACCCATTCAAACTATTCTGTGTCTTCTACATGGTTATTACTGCGCTTTCATCCCCTTTCTTAGCATCTTCCTCAACATCTCCTTTAGCATCTGCTGCAGCGTCCCTCCCTGGGTCTCCTTTTATACACTATTTCCCAGAATCCTCTCTTCTTGCCAGTGTCCCGCCTTCTATTTCCTGCCTCAGGTAAAAGGTCATAGACTTTTTCTTATTGACAGGTGATGCTTAGAAGAGATTCTCTCTACAACCTCAGTGCATTAACCTCAACTAAATGACTCATTTTCAGTTCTCGTTTTTACTTTTGTTCGTGGGTCTTTTTTGTGTTATGTCATGTGGCTGCAGAACCTGCAAAGGCCAGAAGAGGGAGGCAGTACTCCAGAGCCAGAGTCAGTTGTGAGGATGCTAAGGGTTCTGAGTAGCTGAGCCATCTCCCCAGCACCTAAATGACACAATTTTGTCACAGCAAGGGGAAAGCTGGACACTTCTACTCCTATGCCTTTCACACTGTAGATTCCAGTCCACACTGTATTTAGAAGCTATGTGTCTGGTAAATGTATTAAAGTTTTTTTTATTCCAACTTCGAGGGGTACCTATCCCTGCATTTCCCCTAGATTTGGAGGTTTTCAAGGTATGAATGACCCGTTTTCCAGGCTCTTTGCTTATGGTCCACCTGTCTGGTCTACTGAGCCTCCGTACACTATCCTGCAGGTCCTCGATCTCTGATGATCCCCTCACCCTTGTGGATTCATGCTTTTGAACACTGATTTACAATTTTTCTTGTGCAGCCGTAGGGAGGTTTGGCACCAACTGATTTCGTTCAGCCTGTGCTATTTCACAGATAAAGGTCCGCTGAACTTTAAAATATTCATTTGAATAATTTAATTTTATATAGATAGTACTATGATCTGGTGTGGAATTCAAATATTTCGCCACCAAGGAACTGAATTTAGGACGTTGTGTAACCTTTTAAAAAGCATTCTCTGGTTTGAAATTTTGGTGGTGTGTGTGTGTGTGTGTGTGTGTGTGTGTGTGTGTGTGTGTGTGTATGTGTGTTTTCATGTGTTTCACAGTGTCCAGGATCCCATCTACAAAGTCTGCACAGATAGAAGACACTGCTTTGTTTTGGTTCTCGCTGACATCTGTATCTTATATTTCCACTCCCTCTTCCTTGAGGGTTCCTAAGACTCAACTCCTTCCCTTTTTGCCGCTCTCTGCGAGTCTGTGTATATGCGTGTGTGTCTATATTATAGATGTCCCATTGACATTCAAGCACACACATGGTGGGGGCGTCTTTACAATTGACTGCTGACAGTATCTCACCCCTGACAAAATGCTGCAATGCAGACATGGTGTAGCTCAGTCCCAGAAAGAAATAGGGGATGTTGAGAAACCTACCCAGCTGTTTCTAGTGTGAGGTGAAGGTTAGACCTCTGACACAACCATCTTGCCCAACCCTATGGGTTTAAGATACACATTGTCCCAGTAAAATGTTCAAAGGTGGGACTATGAAAATCAATTGGACCCTGTGGGCTGTAATCAATGAGTTCATCTGTTGATGGATGTGTATGAAGGTGGCGGAAACTAGGAGATAGGAAATTAAGGAACTTGGTCATTTGGGACATGCCTTGGAGGGTGTTTTTTTGTCCTTGGTCTCTTCTTGTGTTGGTGCTTCTTGGATGACAGTGAGGTTAGCCGTTGAGCTCTATCGTGGCCCTTTCATGGCCATGTGACCATGGACTGAAACCTATGAAATCATGAAGCTTAATAAGTTTGTTTAGTATGTGAGTTGCTAGGCAACGTGTAAGAGTGATTAATGGGATTAACATGAATGTGGCCAAAAATGATGCTGACCACACCAGGTCAGGACCGGATTTGATGTAGGAGGACCCATGACTTAACCCTTTAAACTCTTTGTCTGGAGGCTGCACGCTAAGAGAAGACCCAATGTTTCCCAAGTGGTTTTATCCAGACAATTCTGCCAATGTGTCTGTCATCTTAGAAAATCAAGAACCTCCTGCTTCCCGCTCTGGTCCTTCTCCTGACTTCACTTCTGTGTTTTTAATAGACTTTGATATCGTATGAACTAGTGGGAAATGAGTATTTAAAAAAGGGAAGGAAGCTATAAATTTTGCTGCAAATTCATTAAATTACGCACTTAAAATAAATGGATTTTTTAAGTATGTAAATTTTATTTCAATAAAGCTACAGAAAAGGCTTGGCCAACTGTGATGCTTGTCGTGCGATTGGCTATTTGCCATAGTTCCTGTGACTTTGATCTTAATAGTAGTGTGTTTTATTACAGATGACTCAGACACCAGGGTAACCATGCAGGGAGAACACTCCGTTCTGTCAGGGAAAAAAAAATCAAGTCAAATTCATCGGCTTTCTTAATGAGGGTTTTCTGGTCACAGCTGAGTTGGCTGGAAGTTGGACAGCTATAGGCTGAGAGCAAATATGGAGAGAGCACAATGTTTACGGGGATAACTGAAGGTTGTTCTCACTAAAGGGTCTGAGTCTCACGGAGTGCATTTGCAGAAGCTCCAGCGGCTGGTGGAGCTGGGGCCTAGGAGCCTTGCAAGATGGCCATTATATGTTTTGTGATGTCATGGCCAAGTGTGAGATGAGGCTAGATGAAGTGGAAAAATTTTGGTATCTATGGAATCTCACTTGTGTCACAGGATGTTTTTCTGGAAGGTATTTTAGGAGAGGATGTTTTGGTGAAGCAGACACATGAGAAGGCATGTGGTATTTAGATGGAGCACACGCTTGAAGGGGGACAGGATGTTTATGTAGAACATAAATGTAATCGCACAGAGAGGGAGAGGACATCTTTACATTGCTATACCTTGCAAGGATTCGGTGGTCTTTGCTGGTCTTCATTCCGTCATGAGAAATTCACAAAAGAACCTGTGCTATTCGGGCTGCTTCTGGCTGCTTCTGCTGCTTCTTGTTGGTTTGAGCCTTGTGGTCTCTGCCAGATCAAGGCACTGCTACTTATTCGTATTTTGCGTTTGCTATTGGATCGTACTGCACAATGAAGATTTGAGTTACCCCAAAGAATTACTTCTAAATAGGTCCACAACTCTCTCTCTTTTCCTATCTCTGCTACCTCTTGTTGGTGGGCTAGAAGGTTTACGAAACCTAAATAAAGTAGGTTTTGAAAAAATCTAAGTGTACAGATAGATTCATGGGTTTTGAGAAAGGGCTATGTCTCCTGCTGAGAGGAGATGATATGTAGGTTGTGACGTTTTGGTTCTCTGGTCTACTGTGACCCATGAAATGGCCAGTGACTGACAGTCTCCCCGTAAGTGCAGCACACACTAAAATGCTTTTGCTTGGCGTTGGGAGCTGTAGAATGTATTCATTTCTTGTCACATATCCTCGAGTATTCATGTTGGTGACAGTAGTTATTCTTCAGTTCTGCCATACAGGGAAGAGCGTCTATACAATGAGAGAAGAGAGTGGCTGGTGGTGAGTATGTAGCATGGAGTAAGAGAAACATTACGGTGCTGGGTCTCTCTCTCTCTCTCTCTCTCTCTCTCTCTCTCTCTCTCTCTCTCTCTCTCTCTCTCTTTCCCCCAACTTGACAATCTGGAACCAACTGAGAAGAGAGAACAATTCAAGAACTGCCTCCATTAGATAGACTTTGGGTAAGTCTATGGAACATTTTCTTGATTAATGATTGTTGTGGGAGGGCCCACCATTGTGGGCAAGTTCATCAGTAGTCATGTGTAAAAAGAATAGCCTTTTAGGCTGTAAAAAATAGTAATGGAGCAAGCCATGGGGAGTGTGGCGGTTTGAATAAGAAAGGCTCCCACAGTCATATACTTGAATATTTAGTTAACAGGGAGTGACAGTATTTTCAAGGACTAGAAGGATTAAGAGGTGGGCCTCATTGGAGGAAGTGGGTGTGTCGACAAGGGTGGGGTTTGAGTTTTCAAGAGCCCCATGCTTTCCCAGAGTTTCTCTCTCTCTCTTTCACTCACTCCCTCCCTCCCTCCCTCTCTCTCTTTCTCTCTCTGTCTCTCTCTGTCTCTCTATATCTCTCTCCCTCCCTCCCTCTCCCTCCCTCTATCTCTCCCTCCTCTCTTTCAATTTCTCTCTCTCTCCCTCCCTCCCAATCTCTCTCTCTCCCTCCCTCTCTCTCTCACTCTTTCTCTCCCTCTCTGTCTCTCTCTGTCTCTCTCTCTCTTTCTCTCTCCCTCCCACCCTATCTCCCTCCCTCCCTCTCTCTCTCCCTCCTTCTCTCTCTCTCTTTCTCTCTCTCTGTCTCTCTCTGTCTCTCTCTCTTTCTCTCTCTCTGTCTCTCTGTCTCTCTCTGTCTCTCTCTCCCCTCTCTCTGTATCTGTCTGTGTCTCTCTGTCTCTCTCTCCCCTTTCTCTCTCTCTGTCTATGTCTCTCTCTCTGTCTCTCTCTGTCTCTCTCTGTCTCTGTCTGTCTGTCTGTCTCTGTCTCTCTCTCTGTCTCTCTCTGTCTCTCTCTCTGTCTCTCTCTCTGTCTCTCTCTCTGTCTCTCTCTCTGTCTCTCTCTGTCTCTCTGTCTCTGTCTCTGTCTCTCTGTCTCTCTCTGTCTCTCTGTCTCTCTCTCTCTCTCTCTCTCTCTCTCTCTCTCTCTCTCTCTCCTTACAGAGCAGTAGCTCTCTATTGCTTCCGTGTTATGCTCCCTGCCATGATGATGGACCAGACGTCTAAAACTGTAAGGGATCCTCAAATTACATGCTTTCATTATAGTAGTTCCTTGACCATGGTGTCTCTTCACAGCAACAGAACAATGACGGAGACAGGGAGAAGGCCAACAAGCAGAGCTCCTTGTTACCGCTTCAAGCTCCTGCTCTGGTTTCCCTCACTGATGGTCTGTAACCTGTAAGGCAAATAACCCTTTCCTCCCCAAGATAGTTTTGATCATGGCATTCATCATGTAGAGAAGGAAGCAAATAGAAAGTCACAGGTCAGTACATGAGCAAGTCTTACCTTTAAATTAAAACAAAGTGTCTATACGTTTCTATGTGTGGTTATGAGGTAAGCGTCTGTGGCTCTACTAGACACACTGTTTCTATAAGAAATTGTCTTACTTAGGGATCCTATTGTTGTAAGGAAACACCATGACCAAAGAGCAAGTTAGTGAGGAAAAGGTTTATTCAGCTTACACTTCTACATTGCTGCTCATCAGCAAAGGAAGTTGGGACAGGAACTCAAACAGGACAGGATCCTGGAGGCAGGAACTGAGACATTGGCTATGGACTGACACTGCTTACTGTCTTGATCCTCAAGTCTTGCTTAGCTTGCTTTCTTATAGAACCCAGAACCACCAGCCTAGGAATGGTGCCGCTCACAGTGGTCTGGGCCCTCCCCACCAATCACTAAGAAAATGCCCTACAGCTGGATCTTATAGAGGCATTTTCTCAACTGAGGCTCCCTCTTCTCTAATGATTCTAGCTTGTGTCAAGTAGGCATAAAATCAGGGCGGTGGTTAGAATGTGATTGTCCCATGGGAAGTGTGGCACAAGCAGGAGGTGTGTCCTTGTGGGAGTAGGTGTGGCCTTGTTGGAGGAAGCATATCTCTGTGGGGGAGATATGCTTCTTCTCCAACACCATGTCTGCCTAGATGCATCCATGCTTCCTGCTTTGATGAAAATAGACAGAACTTCTGAACATGAAGGCCAGCACTAATTAAATGTTGTCCCATATAAGTTGCCTTGGTCATGATGTCTTTTTGCAGCAATGAAACCGTCAGACAACTAGCTATTATAAAAACCAACAAATAGCAGAATTAATCAATGCTAGAAAGTATTTTCAAGTCTTACAGTGAGAAACTTATTCTTGAGAGAAGAAAGAACAATGAATGAGTCCATGATAATTTTGCCTCGAAAGACCTTCTTGGAGTGTACATGTGGCTCAGGGAGACCCCATGGGGTACACAGGGGCTTCTCAGGAGGAGACAGCTACATGGTCAGGAAGCACAAAGCATTTTAAAGTCACGGCAAATGGCATAGGAAAGAGCTCAGCACCTCGGCATTGGAGGCACCATCAAGAGTTTTCTGAGGATAAGCTTACATATGAGTAAGAGACGGGAACTTCCTTGGGCTAGATAGGGTAACAGGGCCCACAGGTGTGTAGGAAGACATCCAGGCGAAGGAGAGCCAGGCAAGACAAGCCAGTGCAGGAGCTCTTTGTGGTCATCTAGGGGCATTGAGAAGAGACCTCAAAAATATTACAAGATGCAACAAAGGCAAACAGCGCTCAGGGAAACTAAACACAGGATCCACGTAACACCTGACAGAAGCTCATGGCATCCTCATCCTCCCATTTAATTTGCTTTTTACTGATCATACAAAATAATGGGCTTTATGATACTTTCAGGAATGGATAGATATAAACTGAGTTTGGCATTCACTACTCTTGAGTTATCCTCGTCAAAATGTCCTCCGGGGAAGCCTCCACCTCACATCCACCTTCTGTAGTGATGTCTTGGCTGTTCTTTAAGGATCCAAAGAGACCAATATGGATGCAGCCCAAGTTCAACTCATTCTAGACGCTTTCTGTTCTTCCTGGGTCTCCTGCTTCACTTTGTGAGAACTCCATCTTGGAATTCCTTCGTCCCTCAGTGTCCTCTACTCCCTCATGTGTTCTTTACTCTTTCTTCCACATCACCATCAATTTAATCTTTATTACCCTCATCCTTGTCTCTTCTCTGCATGGGAATGTTGGATTTATTTGAAAAGATGACTTTAGGGGCCTGGAGAGATGACCAATGGATCAAGAGCTCGTCTACATTTAAAGAGGACGTGGATTTGTTCTTTGAGCTCATGTCCAATGGCTCCCAGCCACCTTTAATTCCAGCTCCAGGGGACCTGACTGTTCTTGTCTCTGTGGTCTCCTGTATTCATGCCCTGCCCCCACCCACATAATTAAAAATAATACATCTACAGATGAGAAACAGGTTTCATTAGGTTTCGTTAGTCAAACAATCCCCGACCTTCTCTGATTCTCAGTCTGCTTGAATCAGTTTATTGGGTTTCCCCTTGAGTTCCAAGACCACCTCCCTGTTCCCTGCCCCTCTTTCCCCAACTGTCTGTTTCTCCCTCAAACTTCACCTCAGAGAGTCTATCTATGTCTGGCCCCTCTCCACTGCTTCCTAAACATCCATCTTTTCCCCCCCGTGCCATCCCTGTTCCTCTAAGCCTCATCTCCAGTTCTTTTCTCTCCCTAAAGACCAGACCAGCTCAGTCCTGTTTGTCTTAGTCTACGTGACATCAGACTTACTGTTCACAGCCTTGACCTTTCCGGCTTCCTCTCGATGTTCCATCCACCACAGCCCGTCTCTCCACCAAAGTGTTCACACACATGTCACATCGCACATTTTAATTTTTAGAGCAAAAACAAATTCCACTGGAAAAGATACTGGGGTTGTCAAAGGCATGTGGGTATCTGAAACACAGAAAAACAAACATTTTCCCCCTAATCCCATAAATTCCCCATCTATGTCCCCCACACTTTGTGCATTTCACCTTAACGGATCTTTTCCACCAGATTATAGATGTAGATGTGGACGTCGCCATCAAACTTGTTGAAGTACACAGAAGGCTTGGCTGGAACTTGGTAAATGACTTTGCCGATCTGTTTGGACCCGTCGCTTCTGGTGAACTGCACACATTGACCTGATAAGATGTCGCTGTCAACGTCTGACTTCACCTCTGCTGGAGGAGTCTCTGGAATGATACGGAGGTTACCTTCTGTGTAATCATCCAGGAGCTGGTAGATGTATAGGACTGGGTCTTTCTCGTAGGTGATGTAAAACCTGTCCTTCATGATCGGCACCTCGACTAGGACCACCCCCCTCCAGTTGTCCTTACAGCCATGTTTGCCCTCAAATTTATGCTCCACAGCTCGGCCAACCATGGCACTCACGAGATGGGCGTCTTTCACTTGAGGAAACACTACTTTGTGAGTCAAGACATTAAGCTTTAAAATCCTCTCATCGCTGTGAAGTTCCAGTCTGTAGACACAGGCAATTCCATCATACTTGACCAGATAGAGAGAGGGATTTGTTGGCAGTTGATCTAGAACGATGGCCTTCCATTGGGTGACGGGCTCATCGCCTTCCTTCCATCCGTGAGAAATTCTGCAGCCCACAATGTTCCCAGGGCCTGGGGAGAAGGCCTCCTCCTCCTCCGCTTCTGGAAGGATGGTGTGCTCATCCTCCTCAGAGACATTCTCTTCTTCTTGGCTGTAGACCTCGTGTGGTAGGCCACGGCATCCTGGTCCACTGTCTTGTGGGTATCGTTCTGTGTTCAGGCTTCATACTTTTCCATGGCCTGGGTTTGAAGAGCTCGCCTTCTTAAACCAGATACAATGCTATTCCCTGTTATATGAGTGCCTGCAAGAACAATGGGGGTGGGGTGGGTAGGGCGCTGGACCAAGGCTCTTGTCTAAGAGAACTTTGGAGCAGGGGAGGAAGGCAATGGTAAACAGGTTTGAGCATCTGAATCTAAATCTGTCATAATCAGAAGTTCATAGGAGGGCTGAGCAATGGTGGAGCTCACCTTTAATTCCAGCACTCAAAAGGCAGAGTGCGGCAGACCTCTGTGAGATCAAGGCCAGCCTGCTCTACAGAGTTAGTTTCAGGATAGCTATAGCTACCCACAGGAAAACACTGTCTCAAAAATCAAAATCAAAAGTTCAAAGGGAAATGAACAAATGGTTCTCTATAGCTCAGAATAACATATACAGACACATTTCTTCAGCCCGAGGCACTTTGCCTCTGCTGAGGAACCTCTCCTTGAATGGCTAGGTAAGTGTGGTATTAAGTATCCCTGTCCCCCACTTTAAGCAAGCAGAACAGAGAAAGGATAGCAAAGGAGCCAGAAGGATAGCCACACCCCTCTTCTACCCTCTAACTCTGAGCTATGTGGCAACATCCACAAGTATCTGCCCAGAGACATAGCACACCAGTCTACTGGCTCTCTGTACTGTGCATCCAGACTCAGCCCCAGGTTTATTCCATGAAGCTGTTGCATCCTCAACCGCATCAGGGGACTTTTGTCTAGGCAACAACAGCCAATTAGAAATAATATCTCCTGGGGTTGGATTTTACCTCAGTGTTAGAGCACTTGCCTAGCATGTACAAGGCCCTGGGTTTGGTCCTCAGATCCAAAAGAAAACAACAACAACAACAACAACAACAACAACAACAACAACAACAACAACAACATCTAAAAGAAATATTATCTCCTAAAATGCACAGGCACAGAGAGGAGCTTTGGCATTTTAGTAGGATTATGAATTAGATATTGTTAGCAAAGGATAATAAACTCTTAGACTGACTAGCCTAGACCAGCCGCCAAGCTCTCAAACGTGGAAGACATCAGAACATACGGTTACTCGCTGTACGAGGGAAAACTTTTAGCTTTCTGGGCTACAAGGGTCCCAGTTATCTTCATAAACGTATTTACCGAGAGAAAATGTCCTAGTCGTCCAGATTCTGTCTTCGGAAACCGGTCAGGCACCAAAAGCCTGCTGAACAATTGTGGGGTTCAGGAGCTGAACTGGCTTTCACACCCCGCCGCGAAGATAGTGAACCCACCTTCAGGGGAGTCTAGTGCCCCCAAGTGGAAGAGAAGCACAACCTCCGCCCAGTGCTCTGTGACATCATCCAGGCTCTGCTTATGTCATAGAAGTCCTCTCAGGCCAGTTCCTTCCCTAGTTACGCTTAGAAACTTCCAGCATCTAGGTTTTAGCTTCTCGTGTATCCTCGTCGAGACCCAAAATAAAGTTCCAACCCAAATATTCTGATGACTCAAGTCACAGTCTGCCCAAGTAGCTCTTTTCATGCATTTTTTTTTCTGAAAAAGTCTTTGGTTTCTGAGTCACCAACATCCTTGGTGGTTATTTTCCCAGCTCCTATCTTTCCTTTGGTTATCTTTAAGCCATTCTCCATATCAGGAATATTGGTAGCCTCTCTCTATCTGAGGCAACACACTGGATAGCACACCAAAATTAGCTTTATCAAAACCCACAATTAGAGGAGGGCCATTTTTATTCAAACCAAGCTGGAATTTGCCAGGATTAAATATCTTGTATTGAAGTCAATGGCGATCATGAATTATGGATTCTTTGCAAAGAGGGAGGAAAAATTAGCTCTTGGACCTGCTACCAAAGTCGCGATAAACTAATTACAAACTGGATATTGACCAATCATATTTTAAATGTCTTTAAAATTTACCAGCACTTCTGGTTACAAGAAATTTATTAGATCAAATGCAGCAAAACAGGATGAAATAGATGAGGGAATTTTATCTTTGAAATATGGGTAAACAGAATACTGGACGCAAGTAAGTATGGAATTTACCTGTAAAATAAAGGGCACTTTAATTGTTTGTGTCACATAGTTCTTCAGATCTTCAAAAGGATTTTTTTCAGAACCCTCCCCTCTCACTACTGCACTCTGACCATCTCTTCCCTCTTCCCAATAATTCCCTTCCACTTTAACATTATAATTTTTTTAAATGTACTTAGAGCTTAACAACTTATGGCAGCTTTTTAAAATCTGTCCACTTTTCTACGTGCACCATCTTCTTTGTCTCCCTTCTATCTTAGTTTTAAGCACATTTTCCTTCACACTTTGAGTTTTCCTCTCTCTGTGCTCTCATGACTCCTCTGCCATTATGTGACTGTTGGTCTACTATGTGTCTAACCTCAATGTGGGTTTAACTCAAAGGATATGATTTTCCCCCTTTTCTTCCCTCCATCTTCCTTCTCTAGGCACCTGCTGAGATGTACAGCCTTGGGATCTTTTTTTAAACCTGGAAAGAGCACACACACACACACACACACACACACACACACACAGAGAGAGAGAGAGAAACACTCATACATACACAAATACACAAACACACACATACATACACATATACACACTCAGACACACAAATTCAGAGAGAGACAGAGACAGAGACAGAGAGAGTCACAGAGAGAGACAGAGAGCCCATGAGAAAACATGTAATATCATTTTTCTAAGAACAATAAACAGAGACAACTTTCAAAAAAGTGAAGAGCAAGTAGGCAACAAGAAGAATAATCTCATCATAGCCATCAACTTGAGGAGGAAAGAGTTTGTCTCACTCTATCTTCTAGGTTCCCGTCTGTTACTGAGTGAAGTTAGGGCAGGAACTCAGGCAGGACTCTAGAGGCAGAAAAGGAAGCAGAGACATCTTAGAAATGCTGGGTACTGGATTGCTATCCATGACCTACTCAGCTTTCTCTCCTTCTCATACAACCCAGGGCCACCTTCATAGGGGATGACACTCCCCATCGTGGACTACACCCTTCCACATCAACCATCAAAAATAAAATTCCTTACAGATGAGGCCAAAGGACAATCTGATGGAGGCAATTCTTCAGCTGAGGCTCCTTCTTCCCAGGTTGAGTCAAACTGATAATAAAAACTAACCAGGACCCTGCACTTCCATTCTGATTGCCACACTGTGTGCAATAGACAAGTCATTGGAATAACCTTAGCTGTTGATCACTGGATGAATGGCTTAAAAAATGTGATATACATTGATGTGATTTTCATATATGTGTAAGAGGAAAGGGTTTTGTTCTCAGAAAAACGGATGGAGTGTAAAATACAATATGTTAAGTGAAACAAGCCAGACTCAAGCAGATGATTGTGAAATTTACATTTTAATAAGGGGCTTTAAGTGAAAGGGGACATTTAGGAAGAGGAAGGGGAGCAGCAGGGTGTGTGTATGTGTGTGTGTGTGTGTGTGTGTGTGTGTGTGTGTGTGTGTGTGTGTGTGTATGCAGGTAGAAATGCAGGTGAGTTGTGAGGATGAAGATGGCTAATGTACAGTATAAACCTGTACAAGGAGTCACAGCAAGCCCACTGACTTGTACATTTAAAGCACATCGATATAAGAGAACTGAGTCTAAAACAATGTTTTGATTAAATTGGGGGTTTATAGTTTAGAGATACCGTAAAGTTTATTCGTATTTTCCTTCCCACAGGTGGCTCTTGCTGTTTCGAGCTTGATACTGGTGACAGGATAAGGCAATGAGCTTTGGTGTCTGTACCTCATCAATCACCCGGAATTCACGTCATTCAGTGAGGCTAACGTGGGGAAGGAGGTAATTAGAGAACTTACGGGTACACGATGTGGGAAGAATAATGCCCACCCCCACTATAGATATCCAAATATTCACCGACATCTCTTGTTTGAATATGATCGCCCAAAGGTAATTTTCTGAAGATTAATCCCCAGTGGGAATGTAGTTGTGAAGAATTGATTAGGTCAAGAGGGATGCGACCTACAAATAAAGATCCATTAATGATGCTATTGTGGTAAAAGATTAAATTATGAAAGGGAGTTTGGTTCCCTCTCTTGTCTTCCGACCCCATTAGATCCCTTCTGTGGTGACAACATCCCACAAGAACTGCTTCCTCTGCCGATGGTCTCTTCATCTCCGATTTACAGGCTTCTGAATCAGAATCATACAGAATCTGCGTCATTATAGACTAGCCAATTGGTGCCATTCTGTCCATACAGGCGTGAACATCCCTCAGAATTGTGAACAGCCGGGTCATACGGGAAAGCGAAGCTGGCAGAAAGGACTAGGTTGTTAGTGCTGATTGAAGACAAGATGGGTTCAGGGTTAGCGTGTGTGAAATTACACTCATAAGGTCTCACTAACACGACTGCCTCAGCAACAGCTGAGGAAGACAGGAAATGGGGAGAATGAAAGTTTAGTTTTAGTTTTAGTTTTCTTTCTGTTTCAATTCCCTCTTCTTCTTCTTCTTCTTCTTCTTCTTCTTCTTCTTCTTCTTCTTCTTCTTCTTCTTCTTCTTCTTCTTCTTCTTCTTCTTCTTCTCTCTCTCTCTCTCTCTCTCTCTCTCTCTCTCTCTCTCTCTCTCTCTCTCTCTCTCCTTCTCTCTCTCTCTCCTTGTTGGATATTTCCTGTTTACATTTCGAATGTTATTCCCTTTCCAGGTTTCCAGTCCATAAGCCCCTTAACCCTTCCCCCTACTCTTCTGTAAGGGAGTTCACATCCCCACCCAAGGCCTCCCCACCCGTCCCCACATTCCCCTACACCGGGGCTCCAACCTTGTTAAAAACAAGAGTTTCTCATTCCATTGTTTCCAGCAAGGCCACCCTTTGCTCCATGCAGTAGGAACCATGAGTCAGTCCCTGTACAGTCTTTCTGTTGTGGTTTCATCACTGGAAACACTGGTTGGTTGGCATTGATATTATTATGAGGTTGCAAATCCCTTCAGCTCTTTCAATCCTTTCTCTAATTCCTCCAACTGGGGTCTGATTCTTGGTTCAGTGGTTTGCTGATGGCATTTGCCTCTGTATTTGACATTTTCTGGCTGTGGCTCTCCGGATGGATCAATATCCAGTCATTGTCAGCCTGCACTTCTTAGCTTCATCCATCTTATCTAGTTTTGGTGTCTGTATATGTCTGGGCTACATGTGGGCCAGGCTCTGGACAGCAGGTCCTTCAGTCTCTGCTATAAAGTTTGCTTCCATATCCCCTCCCATGGGTATTTTGGTTCCCCTTTAAAGAAGGAGTGAAGCATCTGCATTTTACTCATCCTTCTTGAGTTTCATGTTGTCTGGGCATTGCATGATGGGTAATTCAAGCTTTTTGGATAATATCTGCTTATTAATGAATGCATATCAAGTGTGTTTTTCTGTGATTGAATAACCTCACTCAGGATGATATTTTCTAGTTCATTCTATTTGCCTAGAATTTCATGAAGTCATTGTTTTTACAGCTGAGTAATATTCTACTGTGTAGATGTACCACATTTCTGTATCCATTCCTCTGTTGAAGGGCACCTGGATTCTTTCCAACTTCTGGCTATTATAAATAAGGCTGCTATGATCAGAGTCGAATATATTTCTCTGTTGTATGTTGGACTGTCTTTTGGGTATATGCCAAGAGAGTTATAGTAGGGTCCTAAGGTCATGGAATGTCCAATTTTCAGAGGGACCTTCAGACTGATTTTCACAAAGGATGTTCAAGTCTGCAATCCCACCAACGATGGAGGAGTGTTCCTCTTTCCCCACATCTTCGACAGCATCTGCTGTCACCCGAGATGTATATCTTAACCATTCTGACTGATGTGAGGTGGAATCAAGATTGTTTTGATTTGAATTTCCCTGATGACTAAGTATGTTGAATATTTATTTAGGTGCAACTGTTGGTTGCAGTTTTGTCCAAATGACAGTATCTTTTGCCTTACAGAAGCTTTTCCATTTCATGAGGTCCTATTTGTCAATTCTTGATCTTAGAGGATAAGTCATTGGTGTTTTGTTCAGGAAATTTTCTCCAGTGCCCATGTGTTCAAGACTCTTCACAACCTTTTCTTCTTTCGTTTGAGTGTATCAGGTTTGATGTGTAGGTCCTTGATTAGCTTGGACTTAACCTTTGTACATGGTCATAAGTATGGGATAATTTGCCTTCTTCTACATGCTGGCTTCCAGTTGAACCAGCCATCTATTTGGAAAATGCTATGTTTCTTCCTTTGGATGGTTTTATCTCCTTTGCCAAAGATCAAGTTATAGGTGTGTGGGTTCATTTCTGGGTCTTCAATCATTTCCACTTGTCAATCTGTCTGACTCTGTACCAACACCATGCATTTTTTATCACTGTTGCTCCGTAATACTGCTTGAGTTCTGCGGTGATGATTCCCCCAGAGGTACTTTAATTGTTGAGGATAGTTTTCACTATCCTGGCTTTTTCTTAATCCAAATGAAGTTACACATTGCTCTTTCATCATCTATTAAAGAATTGAGTTGGAATTCTGATGGATATTGCATTGAATGTGTAGATTGTTTTTGGCTAAATGGTCATCTTTACTATATTAATACTGTCAACCCATGAACATGTAAGCTCTTTCTATCTTCTGAGACCTTTTTCAATTTCTTTCTTCAGATTCTTGAACTTCTTGTCATACAGATCATTCACTTCCTTGGTTAATCTAACAGCAAGATAATATCTTTATTTGGGACTATTGTGAAATGTGTGAATTCATTATTTTCTTTCTCAGCCTGTTCATTGATACATTGAGGAGAGGAAGGCTCCTGGTATATTTGAGTTAATTTTATACCCTGACATTTTTCTGAAGTTGTTTATCAGGTTAAGAAGTTCTCTGGTGTAACTTTTGGGATCACTTAAGTATACTATCATATCATGTGCAAATAGTGATATTTTGATTTCTTCCCTGTCAATTTGTATCCCTTTGTCTTCCATTTGCTCTCTGATTGCTTCAGCTATGACATGGAGAACTGTATTGAATAACTAGGGAGAGGGTGGTCTGCCTAGTCTAGTCCCTGATTTTAGTGAGATTGCTTCAAGTTTCTCTCCATTTAGTTTGATCTTAGCTAGAGGTGTGCTGTATATTTCTGTCACTATGTTCAGATATGGGCCTTCAATTCCTGATCTTTCCATGACTTTTATCCTTAATCGTTGCTGAATTTTGTCAAATGCTTTCTCCGCATCTAATGAAATGATCATGTGTCCTTATCTTTGAGTTTGTTTGCATGTTGGATCACATTAATTGTATGTCTAAGTGGGCAATTATATCTAATCAACTGGATCAAAGATTATTGTGTTGTGTATTCTTTATGTGAGGGTTTGTGTATAGGAAAGTGTGGTCGACACGAAACATTGGGAATCCGACGAGTGGGTATGTGTTTCTACCAATATATCTAGCAGAGAAATTCAGACACTTCAGTGCCAGCGTTAGCAGGGTAAAAGACAACTTTACTTTTTTATTTTTATATATTTACAACGACACATTCACTTCTGTATTTGATATGCTCTAGCTCTGTCTCTCAGGAAATATCTATATCCTTGCTCCTGGCAGAATGCACTTCTTAGCTTCATCAATCTTATATAGTCTTGGTGAGTGATGTGTGTATGTGTGTGTGTATATATATGTATATGTATATATATATATATATATATATATATATATACATTTATATATACATACATGGGTGGCTCCTACAGTTATGAGGATAGGTGGAATTTTCACATGGTTCCTGTGAAAGAAGTCAAGAATGGAGTATCAACAAATGACAATGCCACAGATTCCCTCCAGTTCTTATGAACATACTGAAGTTGAGGTTTCACTACACCTCAACTTCCTGCACCTCAACCATTCCTCTCCCTGCCCTTCCTCCTGCATCGTATTATTCCCCTAGAAAGAATCATGGTAAAACACCCAAAACCCTCATGTCTGGCCCTGGGAACACAGTGCGGTAGATAATGCAGAACTGATATCAAATGGGACTAGAGAATTGAATTCTATAGTCTATGTTGTCCTTTGGTTTACTGATGACTGGCAATTTTTACCTAAAATAAGTACTTGGGACTGTATCTTTTCAAGTAGGTACAGAATATTTACACTCTTATATTCACTCTATGGCTGGGCCACATTTGTTGCCAAAATCATTGCAGAAAATGAAATTGGAAAGCAGAATTTTTGAGTACTCATTCAGCAAGATTTATCATGTCCTGTACCGAGAAATTTACAATGAGAAAGTGAAATACAATATTCATTCAATTTAAGGTCTGAAGGGAAAATACTGGCCTTTGGGAAACAGAGAAAATCTAGAAAATTGAACTCTATTTCACGAAATGTACCAGAGAGTAAAATTATTATCCAGAAGAATCTCCTCCACTCCATGTTACAATATCTTTTCTACCCATTCCAAACTCTTGACTACATTTTTCAATTCAAAGCATGTAACCACTAATGAAGCAAAGAAAAGTCTGTAGCTTTAGAGAGATGGAGTGTGTATCACAGGAGACATACCTGGAAAGTGCATCCTTGAATCTTGTCAATGTAAGGAAAGCTGTTTAGCTGGTAGGTCATGGCAAGTCTCAGTGACATCATCCTTAAGCCCTCTCTGAAAATTCTCATGTAACCCGGAGATTACTAGCTTCTTCTGTGATGTCACAAGTGTTGTTGTGACTGCAAATGCCTCTCATATATTCCTTCTGCACCTCTAAGGTTTACTAATTGGCATCTAATTCAGTGTAAACAGTCATTTGGGAGGGAGAACAAAGAGGATTAAGAGATCAGAGATGGGGATAAAGAAGCTGCCCTTCTGTCTTGGTATAAAAAATGGAAGAAATACGTGGTCCTTGGGAAAGCTCAGTGAGTTCTTGGTAGGGTTGAGTGGTATTGCTGAACAGATCGCACAGATCTGAGCCTTCCACATATGGGAATCAGGAGCTGGGAGCATCTCAGAAGCATCTGGACTTCCCCGTTCTTATACTTCCTGGATGTCAGAGAGTTTATATCATTCATTTCTTCATTCCAAAAGTCAAGTGATGGGAAGGGCACAGTTGTTTTCCTGAGAGCACATGGCCTTTATTCTTTTTGACAAGAAAATGGACCTAAAGGAGACAGGAAGGAAAAGTATTGGATCCCTAGCTCTGTGTAAACGCCTCCATGCTTTGGATATCTATAGTGCAGTTTGTGTCTGACACTGATACTATGGAGAGAGAAGTGCTTCTAATTGAGATATCACCATCTCACTCTTTTAACTATTATTTCTCTGACTACCATTCCCTGAGAGTGACTTATTAGAATTCTGATGCCATAGCTGTGATCAGCTGGTAGTTTTCTTTTATTTTATTTCTTATATTTTTTCAATTTTTTACAAATTGTATTTATTTTTTAAAAATGTACATTTATATATGTACATTTAAAATATTGTTTCCTTTAAGAATTTCCTAACATAATATCCCTAACAGGTCCTTCTCCAATTCTTCTATATCCTCCACCCTTACTTTCCCTTCACATTCCCTTTAAATGCAACTCAAACCAAGAGAGGACCAAGGACTTCTCCTTCCATTGGTGCCCAACAAGGCCATCCTCTACTACATATGCAGTTGGAGCCATAGGTATTTCCATTTTCCATCTTTGAATATTGGTCGCGTACCAGAAAGCTCTGTTTCATTGGCATTGTTCTTATGGGTTGAAAGAGTTTTCAGCTCTTGTTATCCTTTCTCAGAATCTACCAACAGGAAGTCCATTTCCAGTTTACTTTTTAGTTTACTTTTTAGTTTGACACGCTCTAGCTGTGTCTCTCAGGAAATATCTATATCCGTTTCCTGGCAGAATACACTTCTTAGCTTCATCAATCTTATCCAGTTTTGGTGGTTGAATATATAAACATATATATATATATATATATATATATATATTTACAAATATATATACATATATATGTATATATATTTACATATATATATGTATATACATTTACATACACATATATATATATATATATATATATATATATATATATATACACTTTTGATGCTTCCTACACCTATTAGGTTACGTAGAATGTTTACATTGATTCTGTGCAACTAGGTCAAGAATGTAGAATTTACAAATGACAATATCAAATAGATTCCCTCCTCTACTTATGAAGGTATTGAAATTGAGGTTTCAGTGTTCCTCAAGCCTTTTTTTTGCCCTGCCCGTCCTCCTGTTTCTTATATTTGGCCTTAAGAAAGAATCATGGTAAAACATATAAAACCTATCAAGTCTGGCCATGTCAACACAGGAAGGTAGCCATATCTGGACTTCCCTCCTTCTAGTGGTTCCTGTAAGTCAGAGAGTTTATATCATTAATATCTTCATCCTAAAATCCAGGTGTTGGGAAAGACACTATTCTTTTCCTTAGAGCTCATAGCTCTTATTTTTTTGCCCAGGTCCTAAGGAAGAAGTGAGAGAAAAGTATTGTGTCCTCAGCTCAGAGTAAACTCCTCAATTATTTGGATACCTATAGTGCAGTTTGTGTCTGATACTGGTATTTGGGAGAGAGATGTAATTCTAGTTCATCATATCAGTCTTTCCAATAGTATTACTCTGACTCCCATTGCCTGATAGTTACCCTTTAGATTTCTCATTCGATATGTCTGATTAGCTGACAGTTTTCATATTTTTAACTTATTAATTTTTTTATTTTTTAGCATTTTTTTGGCTTTTTTAATTTGATTTATCCCTATTTACATTTCAAATATTTTGGCTTTTCTCTGTTTCCTGTACATAACATCGCTATCTGGTCTCCCTACACTTCTTGTATAATCCCCCTTACTGCACTTTTACATTCCCTTCAATTGGTAATAAAATCTAGTTTACACCAAGGTCATCTCATTCTTTTTTTTTTTTTCGTGGTTCTTTTTTTCGGAGCTGGGGACCGAACCCAGTGCCTTGCACTTCCTAGGCAAGCGCTCTACCACTGAGCTAAATCCCCAGCCCCCAAGGTCATCTCCTTCTATAGGTGCCCAACAAGGCCATTCTCTGCTACATATGCAGTTGGAGCCATAGGTTTATAATGTAAAATCTTTGAATATTTGTATAGGACCAAAAACTCTGGTTTGCTTCTTATCGGATTGAAAGCTCCTTCAGCTCTTCTAATCCTTTCACAAAATCTACCAACAAGAGGTCTGTTTTCAGTACACTGCTTTGCCACTACCATTCACTTCTGTATTTGACATGCTCTAGCTGTGTCTCTCAGGAAAGAAATATATACGTTTCTTCTAATCATGCAATTCCAAGGTTAATCAATCTTATCTAGTTTTGGTAGCTGATTATCTATCTATCTATCTACCTATCTATCTACCTATCTATCGCCATATATATATATATATATATATATATATATATATATATATATATATATCCTACAGCTATGAGATTATTTGGAATTTTAACAAGGCTTCTGGGAATCATGGTCAAGAAAGTAGAATACACAAATGGCAGTGCCACATAGACTCTCTCCTGTTCTTATGCACCTAATGAAGCTGAGGTTTCACTGGACCTCAAGCCATTCCTCATCCTACACATCCTCCTGAAACTTATGTTTGGCCTGAAGAAAGAATCATGGTAAAACATCCAATACACTCAAGTTTCTTTCTGGGAACACATTAAGGTAGATAATGCAGAACTGATATCAAATGGGGCTAGAGAAATGAATTCTATAGTCCATATTTATCTTTGCTTTATGGATGTCTGGTAATTTTGGGATAAAATAAAGATTTGGGAATTTATCATTTCAAGTATGTTCACAATATGAACACTGTTATACTCATTCTATAGCCTGGCCACTTTTGTTACCAAAATCATTGCAGAAAATGGAATTGAAAACAGAATTTTTAGTACACATTCAGCAATATTTATTAAGTCCCATATCGAGGAATGTACAATAAGAAAGTGAAGTACAATATTCATTCCATTGAAGGTCTATAGGGAAAATACTGGCCTTTGGGAAACTGAGAAAAACTCCAAAATTGAACTATATTTCACTGTATCACAGGACACATACCAGGAAAGAGCACCCTCAAATCTGGTCAAAATATAAGGAAAGCTGCTTAGCAGCTAGGCCATGGTAGTTCTCAGTGAAGTCATCATCAGGCCCTTTCTGATCTCTTATAACCTTGATAGCTTTATCTCTGTGATGTCCCAAGTGTTGTTATGACTGCATCTGCCTCTCAGGTATTCCTTCAATACCTATAAGGTCTAGTAATTGGCATCTAATTCAGAGTAAACAGCAATTTGGGAGTGAGAACAATGAGGATGAAGAGATCAGAAATGGGGAGAAGGAAGATGACCTTCTGTCTTCGTCTAAAAAAACGAAGAAATATGTGTTCTTGGGAAAGCTCACTGACTCCTTGGTAGGGTTGAGTGGTATTGCTCAACAGAAAGCATTGATCTGAGCCTTCCACATATGGGAATCAGGAGCTGGGAGCCTCTCAGAAGCATCTGGACTTCTCTGTTTTTATGGTTCCTGGAAATCAGAGAGCTTATACCATTCATTTCTTTATTCCAAAAGCCAAGTGGTAGAAGAAGGAGATACTTGAGCATCTTGGGACAATATGGAATATCCAGCATGCCCTTGTAAAGTTTGGCAACTTTCCACAAACCCTTCATCATTTTTGGAAGATTCCAAGGCCCTTTGTACAGATGAAGAAGGGGTGGGCCTCACCTGAGGAGTAGTTGTAGCTTTTGATGTCTCTTTGGCAGCAGAAGATGGCACAAGATCCCTTTTGGCAGAAGGTGGAAGGTTGAAACTGTCTTCCTTATAGGAGAAATTTCTCAAGACTCCATCAGGAGGATCAAATCTTAACCCTGTGTTTCTAGAAACTGGATGCCTGTGGTCCATTTTGGTAGAGGGAGAATGTCGACTATTTCTCCCCAGAGTGGAGATGTGAAATAAATCTACTTGGGTAGATGGGGATAGTTGTAAAGCATGCTGTTCAGATGCAGTAGATCCTAAGACATCCTTCTCAGATGAGGAAGGTCTTAATGTACCGTGTATATGTGTAGAAATCCTGACTGTGACGTCAGAAACGGGAGTAGGTATTAGAGCTACCTCTGAAGATGTGACCTCTCCTAGAGCATCATGGACATATGTGAGAGGTCTGGGAGCCTCATGACCAGATAAGGATGTTTCTAGATATCATTGTGTAATTGTGGAAGTTCCAAGAAAAATTTCTTCTGCTGGAGAAGTGGAAACAGACTTTCGTATAAAAGTGTCAGGTTCCCTAGCCTGCTTGATAGGCAAAACAGGTTCCAAGGCCCCTTCAGGAGATAAGGTTAAATCCAGAGACTTTGATGAATTTGGCAGACGTTCTGGGTCAGATTGTGTGTATAAAGAAGGACTGGCAACCATTTGTGCATATTTGGAAGAGTGTGTAGCATCTTCTGTAGTTGGGGATGATGGCTGATCTTGAGGAGATAAGGAAGTTTCTATAGTCTCCTATTAAGTTTCCGGAGGTCACATTCATTCTTTTACACAAATGGAATCTAAGGAATCCCTTTCCTCAGATGTCGAGGATGGTACAGACACTGGTGTTTGCATATCATGTACCCCTACTCCTCGTTCACAAATGGCTGTATCTGTAAACTTCTCTACATATGGAATATGTCCTAGAACATCTTTTGTACATGTAACACATCCTCAAGCCATCTCTATAGATGTGGCTGTGGGTAGAAGTCCTTTTGTAGATGTTTCTTGTCCTACAGCCTCTTTATGAAATAGAGTACTACTCAGAGAATCCATCTCAGTTTTGGGAAATTCTAGCATCTCTGATGTATATGTGGAAATTTGGAGACTCTCCTTTCAGGACAGAATGGGGTAGGGTCCCCTGAGGAGATAGAGGATGTTTTATCTTCTCTACACATTGTAAAGATATGGAGTCTACATGGCTCATTTACTGTGTGTTGTGAAAAACTTGGCTCTTTTGATGATGGTAGAGGATATTTGAATATTTCTCTCTTGTATACGGACATTGGAAGCCCTGGGGTACATGGTGAGGGTGCTAGATCACAATTTTTATGTGCAGAAGGCCCAAGAATCCCTTGGGTAGACTCAGAATTTTCTACCACATCTTGCATGGGTGTGGACCTCTCAAGAGCCTCTTCTGAAACTTGCAGTGGTACTTGATCTAATGGTGTACATGCAGAAAGTTTTGTCTGTTCTTGGGCTGGTATGTGTGTTATGAGATTCACTTGGGTATTTGTGACTGTGTTTTGTCACAAATATACCCTTGTACCATAGTGATGATTTAAGCCCGTGTGTTTGTGTGTGTGTGTGTGTGTGTGTGTGTGTGTGTGTGTGTGTGTGTGTACATGATGGTATCACAGAGAAGGCTGTCGAATCTGCCATTTATTTTTTTACTGTGTGTGGGCTTTCCTATTGAAAATTGTTCTTAAGTTTTGTAAGAGTTTCCACACAAGCTTCATTTTTAGGGAGAGGATCTTCCAAATGCTTCTTCCTCTGGTCTCAAGAGATGAGAATGAGTCATTAGCATGGAGGGCTGAATGAGAGCTGCTGGTTGGGTCCCAGGGATGCTGTGGGGCCTAACTTTGTAAGCTCGGCCCTGTGCGCCAGCCAGAGCCTCTGTGTTCTTTGAGCCCCTCCTTTGGAGGTGAAGTATGAATTGCTTGTACTGTTTGCCTGGCACTGAGCCTCTTTTCAAATTGTTTTCCCTGCCACCCTAGACACAGTGCAGTGTAAGGTCCTTCCACATGGAAAACCGCTGGCCACATTGAACAGGGGAGAAGGGAGATTCACAGTAAAATACAAATGAAGAAAGCAGGAGTGACAGCCATGTATGCAATACCCCTACAGCTAAGGGGGTGCGGAAACATGCAGGTGGCTGCAGAACTTGCAAAATTTGGTTGGCACTCATTCCTCCACAAAGCTCACCTAATTTAGCACCAAATATTCGGGTCCTTTGATGGCTATCTTTCTGTAAATCCTCAATTTGACTGTGTGTGTCTTTTTGTATATATCTTCATGTGTGTGTCTGTGTGTATGTCTCTGTGTCTGTCTCTCTTTCTGTGTCTGTCTCTGTCTCCCTCTCTCCCCCTTCCCCTCCCCTTACCCCTCCCCTTCTCATTCTCTCTCTCTCTCTCTCTCTCTCTCTCTCTCTCCATCTCTCTCTCTCACTCTCTCTCTCTCTGAGCCTCAGTTTCCCCTTCAGCAAAAAAGGCAATGGTTTTGCATGCTTTCTAGTGGTGGCCCCTGTCCCGTGTAAGTCACTATTCTTGCTGCTGTGGCTGAAAGGGCCTGCTGCAGACACCCTGGATCTAGAAGGATCTCTCCCCCTTCCCCTCCCCTTGCCCCTCCCCTTCTCATTCTCTCTCTCTCTCTTTCTCTCTCTCCATCTCTCTCTCTCTCTCTCTCTCTCTCTCTCTCTCTCTCTGTGTGTGTGTGTGTGTGTTTGTGTGTGTGTGTGAGAACGTTCAGAGATTGTCCTCAGGGACAAGTCGCAATTTTGCTACCAGTCTCTGGCAATAAACACTGAAAACGATGATGGTCTTCCAAGTCCATTCCCTGTTGCTGGCCTTTCCCTTACAAGTCTTTTGAATTCTCCTTCCTTGGTTTTACACATTTCCTCTAGTTCATTTTACCACACCCCACCTTCATGCTTTTCTTAGTTTTCTGTCATATAGTGGGAACCTCCGAAGTTTCAAACTCACTTCTTGTGGTGCGTTCTTCTGCCTGAGAAACTACATAATCTGAAAGCTTGTGCAAAAACTGGACTTTTAAAAGTTACTAGTTATTAGACATTGTCTTTAAATTTAAAAATCATTTCCTCATTTGTGTGGGCTCACCCAACACGTGTAGGCAGTGCTTACTGATTGATCATGGCGCCGTACACTTCCGACCTTACACAGACCCTGACAAGGATTACTTCCGGTGCTGTGTGACTTATTTTTTTCTCCTTCCAATGAAGGTGCAGACTTGAGCCATTTCCGGTGTCAGCACTGAAATGAAGTAGTTCTGGTTTCTCACAGGATTCCAGCATCTAGGTTGAGTCCTTGACATGGGACATCCGCAGCACCGCACAGCGTTCCGTCAGGCTGAGCAAGAGGTATCTCTGGTTTGGATTGTTTTCTCTGCCCAGAGCACATGGATTAAATTCGCAGACCCCATGAGTCTATAGTGGCTTCTGTGAGCTCTGTGTTTTATTATCTTTTTAAATCCTCTTAGTTCTTGGCCGAGTCGCTGACAGCTGCCTCGCTCTGTGAACTGGCTGCCGTCGTTCTACTACAGTGATTTGATCGATGTGTCGCCTAAATTTTTTAGCTCTCGTAGCTCCATTTTCTGAGAAAGGCCACTTCCCTTTGTGCGCAGGCCTCAGGTGTTGGACGCTACCTCTTAGGATGTCTCGGGCCCTTCCTTTGAGGATCTGCAACCCTGCAGTCAAGGAGCTAAAGTCTTTGAAACAAAATCCAGTAACTCCACGGCGGCTTTTTCATGCCTTTTGAGAAATCCGAGGACAAGTCTTTCCACTGGCAGCTATTCACACAGGTTACACTCTTTTTTTTTTTTTTTTTGGTTCTTTTTTTCGGAGCTGGGCACCGAACCCAGGGCCTTGCGCTTCCTAGGCAAGCCCTCTAACCACTGAGCTAAATCCCCAGCCCCACACATTACACTCTTGAGTCGAGATATCCAACCTGCGTTTTAATCCTAATATCAACAAACACATGAGTTACCAGTAGATTTATTGAAAGAATCAAGTATGAGTTTGGACACTCCTTTGTCTCTCTCTCTGGAACACAATTTTTCCCCTTTGAAAGCTAAAATTTCTAATTTTATTCAAGTCCATTAACAATCCACATTATTCTTATTTTTTGATGGGAATGACTTTAGTTATCTACAGACTGACCTGCTCCACCCCCCTCTTTCCATGACTAAAATGAAGGCAATTTTAAAAACAGTTCTGCCTAATGAAAACCTAGTTTTTTTTCTCTTGTGAAATATTATTTCTTGACTTCAGGATTATTTTTTTAATACCAATAAGGCACAAACTGTTCTCTAGATGTCTCCCCGCCGCCATATTACTTTATTCTTTGGTAAACATGGGGTGAGCCCCCTCTATGCTCATTATCAAATGCTTCTGATTCAATTTGTGGACAAAAGCAACCCACCGTCTGTCTTTTTCTAGTGGTGATCCTTTTCAGGGAAAGAGAAATACCAAAGCCTGCCTGAGAATTAGGATTTTTCAAAAGTCTCATCTCATTGTGGATTCCAATTTCCAATGTTGACATTCATTAAGGGGAACGGATATGAACTTCCCATCACGGTTTGGATGTGTATTATTATTTCCTGTTATATTTATTTTCCTTTGTGACTTGAGATGTAAGCTCCCCACAGACAAAAAGAGCTATCGAACCAAGTTCCTATCTTCCCCTCTCTGTAAGTTGAGATTTCTAAGGCTGAAGAGGAGAATAAAGTAAAATGAAGCGAGTCTGCAGATGTTGTCCACGTACTTCCTAGAACAAGAAACAGAGAGAGACATATTCCATGAACACATGTATCAGATGGACCAACGAACCTGCAGGGGCCCTGGCTAGATCTAAAATCCCTATAAATGGTGTGTGTGTGTGTGTGTGTGTGTTTGTGTGTGTGTGTGTGTGTGTGTGTGTGTGTAAACCTAGTTGTATATATATATATATATATATATATATATATATATATATATATATATATGTATGTATGTCTTAGGGTTTTACTGCTATGAAAAGAAACCATGACCAATGCAAGCCTTACAAGGACATTTAGTTGGGGCTGGCTTGTAGGTTCATAGGTTCAGTCTATTATCATCAAGGCAGGAGCATGGCAGCATCTAGGCAGGCATGTGCAGGAGGAGCTGAGCGTTCTACATCTTCCTCTGAAGGCTGCTAGAAGACTGGGATCCAGGCAGCTAGGGTGAGGGTCTTAACGCCCACGCCCACAGTAACACACCGACCCCAATAAGGCCACACCCACTCCAACAAGGCCACACCCCCTAGCAGTGCCACTCCTATTTGTCACTATTTGTCTTCAAACTTGAAACTTATTCATAAAACTGTTCCATGGACAACAGGTAACTTTAATGAAATAAATACAGAAGTATTAGAAAAATAGACAGGAAGATGAGTGCCTTAGTTCCTGTTCTATTGCTGTGAAGAGACACCGTGACCAAACCACTTAATGACAGGGAACATTTAATTGCCGTCTTACAATTTCAGAGGGGGAGTCCGTGGACCATCGTGGTAGACACCCTGACAGCAGGCTGGCAGGCAGGCAGGCCTGGCTGAGTAGTTCCTGAGAGCCCACATCCTGCTCCCCAGATGAGAGAGAGAGAGAGGTAGAGGGAGAGAGAGAGGTAGAGAGAGAGAGAGAGGGAGAGGGAGAGAGAGAGGTAGAGGGAGAGAGAGAGGTAGAGGAAGAGAGAGAGGGAGAGAGGGACAGGGAGGGAGGAGAGGGAGGGAGGAAGGGAGAGGGAGGGAGGAAGGGAGAGGGAGGGAGGGAGACGGAGAGGGATAGAGAGGGAGGGAGAGGTAGAGAGAGAGAGAGGGAGAGAGGGACAGGGAGGGAGGGAGAGGGAGGGAGGAAGGTAGAGGGAGGGAGGGAGAGGGAGAGGGAGAGAGAGGGAGGGAGAGGGAGAGGGAGAGGGAGGGAGGGAGGGAGGGAGAGGGAGAGTAGCCTGGTGGGCTTTTGAAATCTCAAGGCCCCCACCTCCCATTGACATATCTCTTTTAACAAAAACACAACTCCCAATCCTTTCTAAACAATCCACCAACTGGAAACCAAACACAATCAAGTATTTGAACCTCTGAGGGTCACACTTCTTCAAAATCCTAAAGTATGTTTTTTTTTTCTTTTAAAAGAAATCAAGTAATGAGTGTCCATCCAATTTGGTAGTATATTTTATCATTACATTTCATTTCTCAAAGGTTAGGGTTATTTGCATAACAAGTATCCAATCAAGCCATCACTCTCCCATAAGCCAAAGGCATCATACCTCCCCCCTTTCTACTTGATTATCCACATAGGGGTTACGGAAACATATCCCTTCATCCTGATTTAGTTCAAAGCATGGGGAGTTATTGATGTGCAATTAATTGCTATTCATAATGGGATAAAACAGAAGCCAACATGATTGAGTCTATTGTTGCTGGGAGATGAAGATTTCCCTTCCATTTAATAAAACATGATAAATATGATTTTAACGCAAGCCTAGAAACCCCAACAAAGCCTTTAGTTTAGTTTTTTTTCAGTATTTCCAGATCATTCTCTGTGATACACAGGAAACTAGATGAGGAGAACTGTGTGGAGTCACTGACACACACTCACCAAAGGATTTGTTTGCACAATAAGGAGATATATCTTTGCCTCTGAGAGTTGGCCCCAGGACTCCCAATGATCTAAAAGTCCTTAGGTTCCTTGGATAAAGCAACACTGCATTTGCATATAACCTATGCAAGCCTCTTGTATACTCTAGTCATATTTACATGTGTGTGTGTGTGTGCGTGTGTGCATAGAGACATGTAAGTGCAGAGGCTGGGGGAGTGTAGAGCGTGTTCTGCTCCTTCACTCCCTACTGTATTCCCTTGTGACAGGGTCCCCTGCTGAACCTGAGGTGAGGCTCACTGTCAGGAAGTCCCAGTCATCCTCCTGTTCCCATACCAAGCACTGGTGTTTGCATGTGTGACCACACACTTGGCTTTAACCTTCTGCCGTCTCCCCAGACCCTCCTACATTTTAAATAATCTCTGCATTACTTTGGTACTTAATGAAATGAAATCATGAGGGGCTGTTATTTAGGAGATGACAAGAAAAATGGTTTGTATGTGTTCAGTACAGATATGGTATTTATAAACGACTTTTATTAGTTCCTTGAAAACTTTGTACATTATATATTGATTGAATTTACTTCTCACTTCTCTTCCTAACTCCTCTCAGATCCACCCACACCCCATCACTTCTCCCAACTTCAAGCTCTCTTTCTGCCTTTTGTAATAACCCACTCAAGTCATTTATGCTGCCCATAAATTCATGGGCCTTGGGCAAGCCCCTGGAGCCTGGCCAGCTTATCACCAGCTATATCTTTGTAGAAAACTGACTCTCCCTTTCCTGTCAGCTAGGGCAGAGGGATTGTGGTCCTGTCGTGTATAGAAGACACTGCTTTGTTCTGGTTCTCGCTGAGAGCTGTATCTTATATTTCCACACCCTCTTCCTTTAGGGTTCCTAAGACTCAACTCCTTCCCTTTTTGCCTCTCTCTACAAGTCTGTGTATATGCGTGTGTGACTATATTATAGATGTCCCATTTTACATTCAAGCACACACATGGTGGGTGGCGTCTTTACAATTGACTGCTGACAGTATCTCACCCCAGACAAAATGCTGCAATGCAGACATGGTGTAGCTCAGTCCCAGAAAGAAATAGGGGATGTTGAGAAACCTACCCAGCTGTTTCTAGTGTGAGGTGAAGGTTAGACCTCTGACACAACCTTCTGGCCCTGCCCTATGGGTTTAATATACACATTGTCCCAGTGCAATGTTCAAAGGTGGACTATGAAAATCAATTGGACCCTGTGGGCTGTAATCAATGAGTTCATCTGTTGATGGATGTGTATGAAGGTGGCAGGAAACTAGGAGATAGGAAATTAAGGGACTTGGTCATTTGGGACATGTCTTGGAGGGTGTTTTTTTGTCCTTGGTCTCTTCCTGTGTTGATGCTTCTTGGATGACAGTGAGGTTAGCAGTTGAGCTCTATCATGCCCCTTTCATGGTCATGTGACCATGGACCGAAGCATATGAAATCATGAACCAAAAGAAGTTTCTTTACTATGTCAGTTGCTAGGCAACTTGTAAGAGTGATGAATGTGATTAACATGAAAGTGGCCAAAAGTGATGCTGACCATACCAGGTCAGGTCCGGATTCGATGTAGGTGGACCCATGACTTAATCCTTTAAACATTTTGTCTGGAGGCTACATGCTAAGAGAAGACCCAATGTGTCCCAAGTGGTTTTATGAAGAAGATTCTGCCAATGTATCTGTTGTATTAGCAAATCAAGAATCTTGCTGCTTCCCGCTCTGGTCCTTCTCCTGACTTCACTTCTATGTTTTTAATAGACTTCAATAGCATATGAACTAGTGGGAAATGAGTATGAAAAAAGGGAAGGAAGCTATAAATTTTGCTTTAAAATCATTAAATTATACACTTAAAATAAATGGATTTTTTAAGTATGTAAATTATACTTCAATAAAGCTGCAGAAAAGGCTTGGCCATCTGTGATGCTTGTCATGTGATTTGCTATTTGTCCATAGTTCCTTTGATTTTTATCTTAATAGTAGTGGGTTTTATTACAGATGATGCAGACACCAGTGTACCCATGCAGAGAAAACACTCTGTTCTGTCAGGGAAAATAAATCAAGTCAAATTCATTGGCATCCTTAATTAGAATTTTTCTGGTAACATCTTAGTGGGCTGGAAGTTGGACAGCTACTGGCTGAGAGCAAAGATGTAGAGAGCCCAATGTTTACAGGGATAACTGAAGGTTGTGCTCACAAAAGGGTCTGAGACTCACGGAATGCAATTGCAGAAGCTCCAGCGACTGGTGGAGCTGATGCTAGCACCCTTGAAAGATGGCGATTATATGTTTTGTGATGTCACGGCCAAGTGTGAGACAAGGCTAGATGAAGTAGAAAAATTTTTGTTTCTTTGGAAACTCACTTGTAAAACAGGATCTTTATCTGGAAGCTATATTAGGAGAGGATGTTTTGCTGAAGCTGACACATGAGAAGGCATGTGATATTTCGCTGGAGCACATGCTTGAAGGGGGACAGGATGTTTACAGAGAACATAAATGTAATCCCACAGAGAGGGAGAGGACATTTTTACATTGTTACACCTTGCAAGGCTTCGATGATCTTTGCTGGTCTTCGTTCCATAGTGAGAAATGTACGAAAGAGACTGTGCTATTTGGGCTGCTTCTGGCTGCTTCTGCTGCATCTTGTTGGTTAGATCCTTCTGATCTCTGCAAGTCAAGGCACTGCTACTGATTCGTGTTTTGCGTTTGCTATTGGACCGTACTGCACAATGATGATTGGAGTTGCCCCAAAGAATTACTTCTAAATAGGTCCACAACTCTCTCCCTTTTCCTATTAACTTTCTCTCTCTGCTACCTCTGGTTGGTGGGCTAGAAGGGTGGTTGAAGTGTGTAAGAACCCTAAAAAAAGTAGGTTTTGAAAAAATCTAAGCGTACAGATAGATTCATGGCTTTTGAGAAAGGGCTATGTCTCCCGCTGAGAGGAGATGGAATGTAGGTTGTGACTTTGGGGTTCTGTGGTCTACTGTGACCCATTAAATGGCCAGTGACTGACAGTCTCCCAGTACGTGTAGCACATACTAAAATGCTTTTGCTTGGCGTTGGGAGCTGTAGAATGTATTCATTTCTTGTCACATATCCACGAGAATTCATGTTGGTGACAGTAGTTACTCTTCAGTTCTGCCATACACGGAAGTGGGTCTATACACTGAGAGAAGAGAGTGGCTGGTGGTGAGTATGTAACATGGAGTAAGAGAATTATTATGGTGCTGGGTCTCTCTTTTCTTTTTTTTTTCCCAACTTGACAATCTGGATCCAACTGAGAAGAGAGAACAATTCAAGGACTGCCTCCATTAGATTAGTCTTTGGGTAAGTCTATGGAACATTTTCTTGATTAATGATTGTTGTGGGAGGGCCCACCATTTTGGGCAAGTTCATCAGTAGTCATGTATAAAAAGAATAGCGCTTAAGGCTGTAAGAAGTAGTAAGGAAGCAAGCTATGGGGAGTATGGCGGTTTGAATAAGAAAGGCTCCCACAGTCATATATTTGTATATTTAGTTAACAGGGAGTGACAGTATTTTCAAGGATTAGAAGGATTAAGAGGTGTGGCCTCATTGGAGGAAGTGTGTGTGTTGACAAGAATGGGGTTTCAGTTTTCAAAAGCCCCATGCTTTGCCAGAATTCTCTCTCTCTCTCTCTCTCTCTCTCTCTCTCTCTCTCTCTCTCTCTCTCTCTCTCCTCTCTTTCTGCTTACAGAGCAGTAGCCCTCTATTGGTCCAGTGTTATGCTCCCAGCCATGATGATGGACCAGACTTCTGAAACTATAAGCTAGCCTCCAATTACATGCTTTCATTTATAGTAGTTGCCTTGACCACGGTGTATCTTCATGGCAAAGAACAATGACTGAGACAGGGAGCAGGCCAACAACCAGTGCCCCTTGTTACTGCTTCAAGCTCCTGTTGTGGTTTCCCTCAGTGATAGTCTGTAACCTGTAAGGCAAATACCCCTTTCCTCCCAAAGTTAGTTTTGATCATGGCATTCATCACGACAAGAAGGAAGCAAACTAGAAAGTCACAGGTCAGAACATGAGCAACTCTTACCTTTAAATTAAAACAAAGTGTCTATATGTCTCTATTTGTGGTTATGAGGTAAGCGTCTGTGGCTCTACTAGACTTACCGTTTCTATAAGAAATTGTCTTACTTAGGGTTCCTATTGTTGTAAGGAAACACGGTGACCAAAGAGCAAGTTAGGGAGAAAAGGTTTATTCAGCTTACACTTCTACGTTGCTGCTCATCAGCAAAGGAAGTTGGGACAGGAACTCAAACAGGACAGGATCCTGGAGGCAGGAACTGAGGCAGAGGCTATGGATGGGCACTGCTTACCGTCTTGCTCCTCATGTCTTGCTTAGCTTGCTTTCTTATAGAACCCAGGACCACCAGCCTAGGAATGGTGCCGCTCACAGTGGGCTGGGCCCTCCCCACCAATCACTAAGAAAATGCCCTACAGCTGGATCTTACGGACGCATTTTCTCAACTGAGGCGCCCTCTTCTCTGATGACTCTAGCTTGTGTCCAGTTGGCATAAAATCAGGGAGGTGGTTAGAATGTGATTGTCCCATGGGAAGTGTGGCACAAGTAGGAGGTGTGGCCTTGTGGGAGTAGGTGTGGCATTGTTAGAGGCAGCATATCACTGTGGGGGTGATATACTTCTTCTCCAACACCATGTCTGCCTAGGCACTTCCATGATTCCTGCCTTGATGAAAGTAGACTGAACTTCTGAACCTGAAAGCCTGCCCTAATTAAATGTTGTCCCTTATAAGTTGCCTTGGTCATGATGTTTTTTGCAGCAATGAAACCGTCAGACAACCAGCCAGTATAAAAACCCCCAAAGAGCAGAATTCTTCAACGATAGAAAATATTTTCAAGTCCTGCAGTGAGAAACTTATTCTTGAGAGAAGAAACAGTAATGAATGAGTCCATGATAAGGTTGCCTCCAAAGACATTCTTGGAGTGTAGATGTGGCTCAGCGAGACGCCATGGAGTGCACAGGGGCTTCTCAGGAGAAGAGAGCTACATGTTCAGGAACCACAAAGGATTTTAAAGTAATTGCAAACGGCATAGGAAAGAGCTCAATGCAGCACCTCTGCATTGGAGTCACCGTCAAGAGTTTTCTGAGGATAACCTCACATGTGAGTAAAAGACGGGAACTTTCTGGGGCTAGATACCATAACAGGGCCCACAGGTATGGGGGAAGCCATCCAGGCTTTGGAGAGCCAGGCAAGACAAGCCAGTGCAGGAGCTCTTTGTGGTCATCTAGGTGCATTGAGCAGAGACCTAAAAAATACTACAGGATGCAACAGAGGCAAACAGTTGTCAGGGAAACTAAAAACAGGATCCACGTAACACCTGACAGAAGCTCACGGCATCCGCATCTTCCCATTTAAATTACTTTTTACTGATCATACAAAATAATGGGCTTTATGATACTTTCAGGAATCAATAGATATAAATTGGTTTGGCATTCACTACTCTTGAGTTATCCTCGACAAAATGTCCTCCGGGGAAGCCTGCACCTCACATCCACCTTCTGTAGTGATGGCTTGGCTGTACTTTAAGGAATCAAAGAGACCAATATGGATGCGGCCCAATTTCAACTCATTCTAAACCCTTTCTACTCTTCCTGAATCTCCTGCTTCACTTTTTGAGAACTCCATTTGGAATTCCTTCCTCCCTCAGTGTCCTCTACTCCCTCATGTGTTCTTTAGTCTTTTTTCCACATCACCGTCAATTTATTCTTTCTTACCCTCATCCTGGTCTCTTCTCTTCATGTGAAGATTGGTTTTACAGGAAAAGATGACTTTAGGGGCCTGGAGAGATGACCAATGGATCAAGAGCTTGTCTGCTTTGAAAGAGGACCTAGATTTGGTTCTTTGAGCTCATGTCCAGTGGCTCCAAATCACCTTTAATTCCAGCTCCAGGGGAACTGACTATTCTTTTCTCTGTGGTCTCTTGTATTCATGCCCTGCCCCCACCCACATAATTAAAAATAATACATCTACAGATAAGAAACAGTTTTCATTAGGTTCCGTTAGTCAAAGAAAACCTGATCTTCTCTGATTCTGATTCTGCTTGGATCAGTTTACTGGGTTTCCCCTTGAGTTCCAAGATCACCTCCCTGTTACCTGCCACTCTTTCCCCAACAGTCTGTTTCTCCCTCAAACTTCACCTCAGAGAGTCTATCTATGTCTGGCCCCTCTCCTCTGCTTCCTAAACATCCATCTTTTTTTTCCGTGCCATCCCTGCTCCTCTAAGCCTCATCTCCAGTTCTTTTCTCTCCCTAAAGACCAGACCAGCTCAGTCCTGTTTGTTTTAGTCTATGTGACATCAGACTTACTGTTCACAGCCTTGACCTTTCTTGCTACCTCTCCATGTTCCATGCACCACAGCCCGTCTCCTCCACCAAAGTGTTCACACACAACACGTCACATCGCACATTTTAATATTTAGAGCAAAAACAAAATTCCACTGGAAAAGATACTGGGGTTGTCAAATGCCCGTGGGTATCTGAAACACAGAAAAACAAACATTTCCTCCCAATCCTATAAATTCCCCATCTATGTCCCCCTCACTTTGTGAATTTCACCTTAACAGATCTTTTCCATCAGATTATAGACGTGGATGTGGACGTCGCCATCAAACTTGATGAAGTACATGGAAGGCTTAGCTGGGACTTGGTAAATGACTTTGCCGATCTTTTTGGACCCGTTGTCTCTGGTGAACTGCACACATTGACCTGTTAAGATGTCGCTGTCAACGTCTGACTTCACCTCTGCTGGGGGAATCTCTGGAATGATACGGAGGTTACCTTCTGTGTAATCATCCAGGAGCTCGTGGATGTAAAAAGCTGGATCTTTCTCGTAGGTGATGTAAAACCAGTCTTTCATGATCGGCACCTGGGCTAGGACCACCCCCCTCCAGTTGTACTTAGAGCCATGTTTGCCCTCAAATTTATGCTCCACAGCTCGGCCAACCATGGCACTTGCGAGATGGGCGTCTTTCACTTGAGGAAACACTACTTTGTGAGGCAAGACCTTAAGCTTTAAAATCCTCTCATCGCTGTGAAGTTCCAGTCCATAGACACAGTCAATTCCGTCATACTTCACCAGATAGAGAGAGGGATTTGTTGGCAGTTGGTCTAGAACGATGGCCTTCCATTGGGTGACGGGCTCATCACCTTCCTTCCATCTGTGAGAAATTCTGCAGCCCACAATGTTCCCCAGGGCCTGGGAAGAAGGCCTCCTCCTCCTCCACTTCTGGAAGGATGGTGTGCTCATCCTCCTCAGAGACATCCTCTTCTTCTTGGCTTTAGACCTAGTGTGGTAGGCCACGACATCCTGGTCAACTGTCTTGTGAGTATCGTTCTGTGTTCAGGCTTCATACTTGCCCATGGCCTGGGTTTGAGGAGCTCGCCTGCTTAAACCAGACACAATGCTGTTGCCTCTGTCATGTGAGTGCCTGCAAGAACAATGGGGGTGGGGTGGGGGAGGGCGCTGGACCAGGGCTCTTGTCTAAGAGAACTTTGGTGCAGGTGAGGAAGGCGATGGTAGACAGGGATCAGCATCTGAATCTAATTCTGTTGTAATCAGAAGTTCATAGGAGGGCTGGGCAATGGTGGAGCACAATTTAATTCCAGCACTCAAGAGGCAGAGGGAGGCAGACCTCTGTGAGATCAAGGCCAGCCTGGTCTACAGAGTTAGTTCCAGGATAGCCAAAGCTACACACAGAAAAACCCTGTCTCAAAAATCAAAATCTAAAGTTCAAAGGGAAATGAACAAATGGTTCTCTACAGCTCAGAATAACATATTCAGACACATTTCTTCAGCCCGAGGCACTTTGCCTCTGCTGAGGAACCTCTCCTTGAATGGCGAGGTCAGTGTGGTATTAAGTATCCCTGTCCCCACTTTAAGCAAGCAGAACAGAGAAAGGATAGCAAAGGAGCCAGAAGGGTGGTCACACCCCTCTTCTACCCTCTAACTATGAGCTATGTGGCAACATCCACAACTGTCTGCAAAGAGACACAGCACACCAGTTCACTGGCTTTCTGTACTGTGCATGCTGACCCAGCCCCAGGTTTATTCCGCGACGCTGCTGCATCTTCGACCGCAACTAGAGTCTTTTGTGTAGGCAACAACAACCATTTAGAAATAATATCTCCTGGGGTTGGGATTTAACTCAGTGCTAGAGCACTTGCCTAGCAAGCACAGGGCCCTGGGTTCGGTCCTCAGCTCCGAAAAAACAAACAAACAAACAAACAAACAAACAAACAAACAAACAAACAAACATTATCTCCTAAAAAGCACAGGCACAGAGAGGAGCTTTGGCATTTTAGTAGGATTATGAATTAGATATTGTTAGCAAAGGATAATAAACTCTTAGACTGACTAGCCTAGACCAGCCGCCGAGCTCTCAAACGTGGAAGACATCAGAACATACGGTTACGCACTGTAGGAGGGAAATCTTTTAGCTTTCTGGGCTACAAGGGTCCCAGTTATCTTCATAAACGTATTTACCGAGAGAAAATGTCCTAGTCGTCCAGATTCTGTCTTCGGAAACCGGTCAGGCACCAAAAGCCTGTTGAACAATTGTGGGGTTCAGGAGCTGAACTGGCTTTCACACCCCGCTGGGAAGATAGTGAACCCACCTTCAAGGGAGTCTAGCGCCCCCAAGTGGAAGAGAAGCGCAACCTCCGCCCAGTGCTCTGTGACATAATCCAGGCTCTGCTTACGTCATAGAAGTCCTCTCAGCCCAGTTCCTTCCCTAGTTACGCTTAGAAACTTCCAGAATCTAGGTTTTAACTTCTCATGTAGCCTCCTGGAGACCAAAAATAAAGTCCCCACCCAAATATTCTGATGACTGGAGTCACAATCTGCCCATGTAGCTCTTTTCATGCATTTTTTTTTCTGAAAAAGTCTTTGGTTTCTGAGTCACCAACATCCTTGGTGGTTATTTTCCCAGCTCCTATCTTTCCTTTGGTTATCTTTAAGCAATTCTCCGTATCGGAAATATTGGTAGTCTCTCCCTCCGAGGCAGCCCGCTGGATAGCACCCCAAAATTAGCTTTATCAAACCAACAATTAGAGGAGGGACATTTTTATTCACACAAAGCTGTAATTTGACAGGATTAAATACCTTGTATTGAAGTCAATGGCAATCCTGAATTATGGATTCTTTGCAAAGAGCGAGGAAAAATTAGCTCCTGGACCTGCTTCCAAAGTCGGGATAAACTGACGACAAACCCGATATCGACCCGTCATATTTTAAATGTCTTTAAAATTTACCAGCACTTCTGGTTACAAGAAATTTATTAGATCAAATGCAGCAAAACAGGATGAAATAGATGAGCTAATTTTATTTTTGAAATATGGGTAGACAGAATACTGGATGCAGGTAAGTTTGGAATTTACCTTTAAATTACAGGGCACTTTAATTGTTTGTGTCACATAGATCTTCAGATCTTCAAAAGGATTCTTTTCAGAACCCTCCCCTGTCCCCACCACACTCTGACCCTCCCTTCCCTCTTCCCAGTAATTCCCTTACACTTTTACATTATAATTTTTTTTAAATGTACTTAGAGCTTAACAACTTATGGCAACTTTTTAAAATCTGTCCTCTTTTCTAAGTGCACCGTCTTCTTTTTCTATCTTCTATCGTAGTTTTAAGCACATTTTCCTTCACACTTTGAGTTTTCCTCTCTCTCTGCTCTTATGACTCCTCTGCCATTATGTGACTGTTGTCGACTATGTGGCTGACCTCAATGAGGGGTTAACTCAAAGGACGTGATTTTCCCCCCTTTTCTCCCCTTCATCTTCCTTCCTAGGCACCTGCTGAGATTTACAGCCTTGGGGATTTTTTTTAAGCCTGGACAGCCGACACACACACACACACACACACACACACACACACACACACACACACACTCACACACACACCATAGAGATAAATTTTAAAAAAAAATTTAAAAAAAGAAGGAGCCAGGTATGCCCCTTTAATCCCAGCACTCAGAAGCAAGCTGATCTCTGTGAGTTCAATGCCTACCTGGTTTATAGAGTGAGTTTCAGGCCAGCCCTACCTACATCATGAAACCCAGTTTCAAAATAAAACACAAAAGAGTGTTATATTTATGTCTGATAATGTAGGCAACAGAGAAACTATTTCTACAGAGAAAGAATGTATTGTTGAGAGAATCAGTGGGCTGGAAGGAGACCCCAATTCTCTGTGTCACTAACTCCATCACAGTCTCAGCAGGAAGCAAGAATGGGTACAGCTAAAAAGGGAGCAGGAAGATCATGAGTAAAGCTGTGGACACGCATCAGCCCATCAGCAACAGAAGCAGGTGGAAAACCAGCTGGGATGAGATGGCGTCACCAGCCAATGTCTCTGACTGACAGTCCCTAGTAGCACCAAGATGTTCTTTACCTTCAAGTACCCGGGACTTTTCAGACACTCAGAAACCACAGAACAAAAGGTGGCAAATGCCTAAGAAAAGATTTATTGTGGGACATATTTGTTTATACAGGTTTCATGTAGCCCAGGCTGGCCTCAAACACACTATGCACCCGAGGATGATTTTGAACTCCTGGTTCTCCTCCTGGTAATGGGAGTATGGGCATGGACCACCACACCAGGCTGATGAGGTACTGTAGGTGGAGCCCAGAGCTGTGTTAGAGCCAAGTGAGCACACTGTCCACTGAGCTGCATCTCCAGCCCCTCGGGATGTGTTCTGCTAATACAACAAAACTAAAATAGATGTCTTCAGTGAGAGACAACAGGAGTCTCCCAGTCCAGAAACATTAAATCACACATTCCCAAGTAATACATATGTCAAGAAATAATGACACTATGTAACAGTAAGAAAAAAAGAAGAAGATAGGAAACATACTGTCAAAATGTGTGAGACATAACTGTGACGGTGCTAAGAGGAAACTTTATTTACAACACTAATTCTTAATTAGAAACAAAGACCAGCAACCTAAATTTTTATCTACACTAGAAAATAAGAAAGTAATTAATTCAATGAAAAAAATTATTGTTAAAATGAACCCCACAACACAAAACACTAAAAATAAGAAATTAACAACAAAAAAAAAGCCAATGAAAGACAATTAGTTTTTTTTTTAAAGCAAAGAATCTTATTTTTACGTCTCGATTAGACCTAGATAGAAAAATATAAAGTCCATTCTGTTTGGCGATTTAAAAAAAAATGAAATTGCCGTGTTTTAGAGTTTATGCAGAACACTGAACCTGGTACCACAGACAAAAATTTTAACAAAAAAATGTTCATCATTTAAACACTTTTTAATGACAGTGTATATACTCAACTTATCTCTCCTATAATCTGTTTAATATCAGACAAGATTTCCAGGGTGGCCATATGGAAATTATGCAGTGTTGAAATGGAAGCACAGCATTGTATTCCCAATAAAGACTCTGGTTGAGAACATCATTGTTTTTCAAACGAGGAAACTAGCACAAGATCCTAGCCCAGTCTCCCGAGGCGTTGTCCCATCTTAGAGCCATTTCCTCAGAAAGCACTTCCCATGTGTCATATTTTTCTTCAAAAGTCGAAACAGACTTGTTTGCTGCACTGTTTGGATTGCTGTGCTGCTTGGGAGATCTTGGACCATCAGACATGACGAAACTTCTCCCACACACCCCCAAACGACAGCACTGGTATCAGTGTAGAGGAAATTGGAGAGACAGAAACCAAAAAGGAAAAAAAAAACCTGTTGTTGTTTGGAGAAGAGTCATGTAAGTAGGCCAAGCTGACCTTGGACATTCTATGTAGCCCAGGATGGCCTTGGAATTACTCTGCAGCCCAGGCTGGCCTTGATTTATGATGTAGCCCAGGCTGTCTTTGGACTTACTATGTAGCCCAGGCTGGATTTGAACTTGGGATCTTCGCGAGTATTGAGAATATAGGTATGCACTACCACACTCAGCTTTGTATCTGTTATTATAAGTGACTCAGCTGTGGCCCCTCATTTGCCAGCCTCCCTCAAAATCAACAACAGCATCCACAATCACCCACTAGGACAATCCCATCCTTTAACTCATCTGTTAATGTAAGACTTTACAGGACAGAGAGTCAGCAGGGTCCTCCTCCTTATTAGAACACATTTGTGTGGAGGGATTTGAGTGATTGTTTGAGTGAGCCAGTCATACCTTAACCTGGTTCTGATATTATGACCAAGATTAAAAAAAAAAAAGAATAAGGAAACAAAAGTAAAGGAGACGGGACCAACACCAGGACTTGAACCTTAGCAGTTGAGGAGATGGCTCACACGTCTCAGGTAAATGATGGGTAGGCTTTGTGGCCCACATAGAATCCCAGTCCAGGGAGGTAGAGATAGGGAAGATCCCCAGAGCAAAATAGCTGTCAAGACTAGTCATATTGGTGAACTCTGGGTTTGCCTGAGAAATGCTGCCTCAATGAATAAGGTAGAAGAGAAAATGGATTAGTCCCTACATTATACACTGCACGTGCATGTATGCACACACACACACACACACACACACACACACACACACACACACACAGGAACAAAACAAAAAACCTTGGTCTTAAGGCATTGCCTCCACCGTAGTAGCACATAGTAGGAGGTGTGGATCTAAATAAGTGTTCCTTTACACCCCCACAAAGACCAACATACTTATGAACCCTCAGCCCTGGATCTGTACAATCTGCTGAGGACTCCCAGATGTTTAGTTTAGTCTCCTCGCTCTCTAACATATTCTGGTATTCTGTTTCAGGAATCCAGAGCTGAGGCTCGGCTGACTTGAGCCTCACTCCCAGTCTTGCATCCAAGACAACTTTCAGCTGCCATGTACTGATCCTTGGGATTCCCTGCCAAGGTACCCTGACCTGCATTTCTCAGGAGGCCACGCCATGAAGCCAGAGAAAGTGCGGCTGTCTTACTCTGCCATTTATTAGCTTAGAGTATTGGGAAATTGGCTCGACCTTTAAACCTCACTTTCTTCATGTATAAATGAGCAGGCGAACAATTCCAGTTCATCAGATCTACTTTAGGAGTGAGTTAGAAAAACACATCAAAATGATTAGTGCCAATGTGTTTTATGAATGATAAGCAGTATTATTTATATGATTTGTAACATTGGATATTATGGTACCTGGAACGTAACGGTTATCATTATCTTTGCACAGGTGATGCAAGGAAAGCATCTAGGATGCAGAAATGCTACCTTTTTTGCTTTATTTCCAAGAAGCATTTCTTTCTGCTCCAATTATTTTTTTAAAACTTACTTTCCACTCCATCTCCCCTTAGGTGATTAGGTTAGAACAGGGTTTGGTGAGAGGGGTTATAAAACATGTTACAGAATATATCTACAAGATCAGCTGTTGAGTTCAAATGGAGGCAGCCTCCATGGGTAAGCCATGCTCCCCCTGAAGCTATTTATTTCTTTTCTTTTTTTATTTTCATTGATTTCTTGTGATGGCTAGTCTTGGAGGAAAGAACCTCCCTCGAGGAGCTTCCTCCATCAGGTTGGCCTTGACTATGTCCAGGTGGCATTTCCTTGACTGTTAACTGATGTTGGAGGGCCTGGTCTACTGTGGGCAGCACCGCCCTATGCAGGTGGGTCTGGACTCTGTAAAGATAGTTGAATGTGAGCTTAGAAGCAAGCCAGTGAGCAGTCTCTGTACTTTCAGTTTCACAATCCTGTCCTGGTTTTCCTTGATGATGGGCTGGAACAGAGAAGATGAAATAAAATTTTCACTTCAAAAGCTGGCTTTGGTGAGTGTATTTATCAGAGCAACAGAAAACCAAAATTAAGCAAAAAATCACAGTGCCAGATGTGGGATGTCTTCCTGAAAGTTGTTGACCAGCGAGATCCCAAAAGCCCTCACAATTTTACAGGTTGTTTCCATTGTTCTTCGTAGCCTTCCAGAACCTGATGGTAACACCCTATCACTGAGGACACTGAATTCTTTTGGTCACATGTCACAGAAGGGTCAATCTGAAGTTGAGGTGGAAGCATCCTCTATAATGGCTAGCCTTCCTGGTTCAAGAAAGTGCTATGTACGCTTCCAGGGGAGAAAATCATCTACAACCTTACTCGGGGGTGAACCATTCAAGCTAATACGTCAGGAAAGATGTGCCCCTAATGTGTTAGTGGCATCGCAGCCATGGGAGTAACCAGTGGCTTTCCAATCAGATACAAGGCATTTTGCACACGAGGGAATACAAACCAGGTTCTGCAAACTGGTCAAGAACCTATGGTTAGGGTGATATAGGCCCTATGAAAGAACCTAATGCTAAATACATTGTCGAACTTCCTTCCAAACATCCATATTTGTATCAATAGATCAGGGTTGCACTCAGCTCTCATCAGAGATGATGACTCTGACTACCATGAGCAGAGGCATACAGCTGGACAAAGTGCTGGGAATCAGTGGTGTTGGACTGTTCAGGTGGAAATAGGACAGCTAAGTCTTCTCCTCCACAGCTCAGAGAACATCATGAAAGAGTGGGTGCAAGGAATGTAAGAACCAGAAGATGGGGAAGTGGACAGCAAAAGGATATCTTTTAGATTGGACCTAGTCATTGAACTCTTAAACTGATGGCGGCTATGGTCACGGGCACAAGACTGGGCCCCTCAACACTTCATCACAGATGAGAGAGGCCATGAAGACCCTCCCCTCCCTTGGCAATCAACATTTATTGGAGGAGGGTTCAATCCTGCAGGCTTAGATTTTTCAAGACCTACTTTAGTAAGAGTTCTTAAACCCTTTAAACTTCCTCTAGCCCACCACCCACCAGAGGTAGTGGAAAGGAAAGGATAATAGGGCAAACAAAGGACGTTGAGGACATGCTTAGAAATAGTTCTCTGGGGCGATTTCAATCTTCATAATCAGGATATATGTTCAGTTGACATGAATCAGCAGAGGTAGGTCGATCTACTTGCAAACACCATTCACGAATCACCAAGGACAGTTCAACCCAGAAGAAATTGCTGAGCTCTTCCAATTGGCCTGGGTTCGAGGAGGCAGCAAGAAGCCACCACAATGTCACCACAAGAAGTTATCTGGTGCTTTTCTCTCTACAAAGCCATGACAAACAGTGGTCAGTGAAGAAGTAAAGGTGAACCAATGCCCCAGCATGGTCCATGAAGGCCAGTGTCATCAAAGTCCATTGAGCATCAGTGAAGAGTGTCAAGGCAAGCCAATGCCGTGGTGTTGCCCACTTTTGTCCAGGGTTATACTCGTAGCCTTTCTAAACATCACTTGCCCTTTTCCCAGGCAGCTACCAGAAATGCCATGTGTTTATTCTCAGCAAAACATCCTCTCCTAAGACAGTTTCCAGAACAACATCCATGACACAGTTGAGTCTCCAAAGAAACCAGAAATTTCTGCTTCACTCCCTTCTTCATTCCTGTACCCGTAGATAAGTTGTTCTGTCGAATACCTCTGTACTCACGTAATTAATTAAACTTAGGGATTACACGCAGAAAGGAGACATGAAATAGGAGGGGGGACTTATTCAGAATATCGGTGCCAATTGGAGAGGGAATGGCGTGAGAGAAGGGGTTGACCGAGGGGATGACGGAGGAGGATGAGGGAGGAAGCAAGGAAGACCTGAAGGATGGGATGGGAGAATGAGGGAGGGGGATGGGGGAGGGGAATTGGGAAGGGAAATACAGAAAGGGAAGGTCTAAAACTCATTATATAAGTATATGAAATTGTTAAACAAAAACATCATAATCACCATTTTTTTAAAAAAAAAAGTTCAATGCTTCTCTTTATAGAGGGTTAGTCATTTCAACTTAGGGCTTTTTTTGTTGGATCAATTTTGTCTTTAAGGTTTTTTAGTTCCTTGGAGCAAATTGTCAGATGTGAAGTTTTAGTTCGACTCAGTGCCGTCCAGGGTTCTGTGTAACTGAAAAATCAAGTCAATAAATACTTTGTATTAATCGTCAAAATCCCAGTGAGTTCTCTCCAGTAATTTTCCTTTTATCACACTCCACCCTCAGCCCTTCTCAAAATGCTGGCTGAATTAAGTACCTGCCACTGAATGGGACGCAAGTTCAAACCAGTGGAAGTGGGAAAAAGCAACTAAAAGCAAACGAATTATCAAACAGCAAAACTTCTTTCCTCTGCATCTGGGTTTCCATTTTATGGTTTTGGAGAGTCTATTACACGGAAAAAAATGAAAGAGTAGAGTGTGATGTGGTGTTTAACTTACTGAAGAAAGGCAGGCATAGCTGCAAATGGGGGGGAGGCGGCGGTAGGCTGACAGGTCGGTTCATCTCTTGATGATATATGTAAACACCAAAGCTGAGAATGAAGAGAACCTCCAAGTGAAAACGACGATGCCAAAATTTATGAATACAAGAGCGTTTGTATCACACTGACTGAACATTCACACAAATAAATCACACTGCACGTCTAGTATGCATGTTCACACACATCAAGTGGTGCTGTGTTTGGGGGGCTGTATAAACAATGATTGTGTGTGACTGGAGAGGTGGCTTGGTAGTTGAGAACTGTTACTGCTCTTGCAGAGGACCTGAGTTCAGACCCTGGCACCAACATGGTGGCTCACATGCATTGATTACTCTTGTTCAGTTCTGTGCCCTGCTCCTGTCTCCTGTCTTGATGAATACACATGTGGTCTTGAGGGAAACCGACTTGAGCCCTGTGGCCTCCCATGTCTTATTGACAGCTATATCTGCTTTTCTCCCCTAAGTTTCTTGTGGCTTCTGTATATGTATCTTTTATACAGATACATAAAAGCAAGGGAAACACCCATATATGGAATTTAAAACAAGGAAACAAAGAACGAAAGAAACAAGGAAACAAAGATACCAAGAAACAAAGGAACAAAGAAACAAAGAAAGAAAGAAAGAAAGAAAGAAAGAAAGAAAGAAGGAAAGAAAGAAAGAAAGAAAGAAACAAAGGAACAAAGAAAGAAACAAAGAAAGAAAGCTGAACACCCTCCAGGTCTGCAATATGACCATCACACTCGAGTTGCTCTGCTATCCCCATCATGATGGGTGGTACCAGCTCAAACAATGCGTCAAAATAAACACTTCCTGTCTCTTCTTTATTGGAATTTTATGTATTTAAATTTCAAATGTTACCCCCTTTCCTGGATCCCCTCTCTCCCATTCTCTCTCCTCCTGCTTCAATGATGATGCTTTTCTTCCCACCCACTCCCATCTGAACACCCTGGCACTCCCCCACTTTGGGGAAATGAGCCTTCAGAAGACCAAGGGCTTCTCCTCCTATTGATGACAGACAATGCCATCCTCTGCTATATATGTGGCTGGAGCCGTGGGACCCTCCATGTATACTCTTATGTTGGTGGTTTAGTCTCTGGGAGCTCTGGGGGGGTCTGTTTGGTTGATATTGTTGCTCTTCCTATGGGGTTGCAACCCCCTTCAGCTCCTCCAGTCCATTCTTTAAGTCCTCCTCCATTGGGGTCCAGGTGCTCAGTGGAATGATTAGCTGTAAGCATCCTCATCTGTATCAGTCAGGCTCTGGCGGAGCCTCTCAGGAGACATCCATATCAGACTCCTGTCGACAAGCACTCCTGTCTTCTTTAAGTTTTTTGCTTTGTATTTTGTCATAGCAACAACAAGTAGAATCAATATGTGCCCTCTTCATATCAGGGCCATGTGAATTAGAGTCAGTGCTTCACTGAGCCCTGTAAGGTTCTCTTGGCTCCATCCACAGAGACTGGAGAGGGCGTGGACCCTCACACGGACCTGGTGTGGCCATGGTCAGCATAGACGCTTGATGATCTATTCTCTTTGTGAGAAACAAAACTTCATGTCATTGATGAATACAATCAAGGAGAGTGTCACATGCAGCTATCCTAGAGTCTATTTTTGCATACTTATTCTCAGCAGCCCTCGTTGGGAGTCAGGGAAACTGCGAGGCGCCGAGAACATCTCAGTTCTATGGACCACCTTCTGCATTCCGTGACATCATAGACCTTGGCCCTGGAATGCAAATTCTTAGCTCAAATATCTAGCTCTTCCTGCCAGGTGTAGCTGTGTCTTGGGTCTATGACTTCTAACACAAATCAAAACCTATAGGTTTGGGAGAAAAATGGTCTCATGTTAACGGGAAATGTATCTAACATGCATGCCTTCGATATAGTTATCCAAGTGAAATTTATCAAAGGAAAGGTGTGATCAGACACCCAAAAGACAACCTAAATCCTAAATTCAAATTCTTTGAGTGTTTGTCCTAATGCAGCTCTGTGTGTGTGTGTGTGTGTGTGTGTGTGTGTGTGTGTGTGTGTGTCTACACATATTTCTGTGTATGTGCATGAGCAGAACAGAGGGAGACCCTGCACATCTCTTCATTCATCTTCCTCTTTTTTAGTTTTTGAGACAAAGTCTCTTACTGAACCCAAAACTCACTGTCCCTGGCTATCACAGGCATACCACACATGTTATCCCCTTTCCTGGTTCTCCCCTTTCCCATTTCCCTCTCCCCTTGCTTCTATGAGGAAGCTCTTCCTCCCACCCACTACCACCTCAACACCCTGGCATCCCCCACACTGGGGAACTGACCCTTCACAGGACCAAGGGCTTCTCCTCCTGTTGATGCAGACAAGACCATCCTCTGCTCTATATGTGGCTGGAGCCGTGGGACCCTCCATGTGTCCTGTCTTTATCCCTCCAATCATGGGTTATGGCTGTCATGCACGTGCTGGTAATTTCACAGCAGGCACTGCTTCCCACAAAACTATCTCCCCAGCTTGCATTTTATCCCATGTTTCTGGCATGCCTAAACAACAGCTGAGGAAGACAGGGAATGGGTAAGAATGGAAGTTTAGTTTTCTTTCTGTTTCAATTCCCTCTTCTTCTTCTTCTTCTTCTTCTTCTTCTTCTTCTTCTTCTTCTTCTTCTTCTTCTTCTTCTTCTTCTTCTTCTTCTTCTTCTCCTCCTCCTCCTCCTCCTCCTCCTCCTCTTCTTCTTTCTTTCTTTCTCCTCTTCTTCTTCCTCTTCCTCTTCCTAATCCTCTTTTTCTTCCTCCTCCTCCTCCTCTTCTTCTTTCTTTCTTTCTCCTCTTCTTCTTCCTCTTCCTCTTCCTAATCCTCTTTTTCTTCCTCCTCCTCCTCCTCCTCTTCCTCTTCTTCTTCTTCTTCTTCTTCTTCTTCTTCTTTCTTTCTCCTCTTCTTCCTCTTCCTCTTCCTCTTCTTAATCCTCTTTTTCTTCCTCCTCCTCCCCCGCCTCCTCCTCCTCCTCCTTCCCCTCTGTCTCTGTCTCTCTCTGTCTCTCTCTGTCTCTCTCTGTCTCTCTCTGTCTCTCTCTGTCTCTCTGTCTCTGTCTCTGTCTCTGTCTCTCTCTCTCTCTCTCTCTCTCTCTCTCTCTCTGAAACTCTCTGTCTCATTGTTGGGTATTTCCTCTTTACATTTCGAATGTTATTCCCTTTTCCAGGTTTCCAGTCCATAAGCCCCTTAACCCTTCCCCCTCCCCTTCTATAAGGGAGTTCACATCCCCACACGGCCTCCCCACCCCTCCCCATATTCCCCTACACTGGGGGACAAACCATGTCAGAAAAATTGTTTCTCATTCTATTGTTTCTCAGCAAGGCCATCCTTTGCTCCATGCAGTAGGAACCATGAGTCAGTCCATGTACAGTCTTTCTGTTGTGGTTTGGTCCCTGGACGCTCTGGGTGGTTGGCTTTGTTATTATTATGGGGTTGAAAATCCCTTCAGCTCTTTCAATCATTTCTCTAATTCCTCCAACTGGGGTCTGATTCTTGGTTCAGCGGTTTGCTGATGGCGTTTGCCTCTGTATTCGACATACTCTGTCTGTGTCTCTCAGGAGGGATCAATATCCAGTCATTGTCAGCCTGCACTTCTTAGCTTCCTCCATCTTATCTAGTTTTGGTGTCTGCATATGTCTGGGCTACATCTGGTCCAGGCTCTGGACGGCAGGTCCTTCAGTCTCTGCTATAAAGTTTGCCTCCTTATCCCCTCCTGTGGGTATTTTGGTTCCCTTTTAAAGAAGGAGTGAAGCATCTGCATTTTGGTCATCCTTCCTGAGTTTCATGTGGTCTGTGTATTGCATGATGGGTAATTCAAGCTTTTTGGCTAATATCTGCTTATCAATAAATGCATATCAAGTGTGTTTTTCTGTGATTGAGTAACATCACTCAGGATGATATTTTCTAGTTCATTTTATTTGCCTAGAATTTCATGAAGTCATTGTTTTTACAGCTGAGTAATATTCTACTGTGTAGATGGACCACATTTCTGTATCCATTACTCTGTTGAAGGGCATCTGGGTTCTTTCCAGCTCCTGGCTATTATAAATAAGGCTGCTATAAACACAGTCAAATATATTTCTCTGTTGTATGTTGGACCATCTTTTGGGTATATGCTCAAGAGAGGTATAGCTGGGTCCTCAGGTCATGGAATGTCCAATTTTCTGAGGAAACTCAAGACTGATTTCCAGAATGGTTGTACAGTCTGCAATCCCACCAACAATGGAGGAGTGTTCCTCCTTCTCCACATCCTCGCCAGCATCTGCCGTCACCTGAGATTTATATCTTAGCCATTATCACTGGAATGATGCACAATTTCAGATATTTAGTTTGATTTTAATTTCCCTGATGACTAAGGATGTTGAACATTTATTTAGGTGTTTTTTGCCCATTTGATAACCTTCAGCTGAGAATATTTTGTAACTCACTGTACCCATTTTTAATAGTGTATTTTTGCTTTCTAGAGTCTAACTTCCTATGCTCTATGTATATTCTGGATATTACCCACTATCAGATATAGGATTGGTAAAAATGTTTTCCCAATCTGTTGGTTGTAGTTTTGCCCTAATGACAGTGTCTTTTACCTTACAGAACGTTGCTGTTTTATGAGGTCCTATTTGTCAATTCTTGATCTTAGAGCATAAGTCATTGGTGTTTTGTTCAGGAAATTTTCTCCAGTGCCCATGTGTTCAAGACTCTTCCCCACCTTTATCTTCTATTAGTTTGAGTGCATCTGGTTTGATGTGTAGGTCTTTGATTCACTTGTAATTAAGCTTTGTACATGGTTATAAAAATGGGATAATTTGCATTCATCTACATGCTGACTTCCTGTTGAACCAGCACTATTTTTGGAAAATGCTGGTTCTTCCTTTGGATGGATTTATCTCCGTTGCCAAAGATCCAGTGATAGGTGTGTGGGTTCATTTCTAGGTCTTCAACTCTATTCCACTCTCTATCTGTCTGTCTCTCTACAAATATCATGCAGTTTTTATCACTATTGCTCTGTAATACTGCTTGAGTTCAGGGGTGGTGATTCCCCCAGAAGTTCTTTTATTGTTGAGGGTACTTTTAGCAATCCTGGCTTTTTCTTATTCCAAATGAATTTGCAAATTGCTCTTTCTATCTCTATTAAAGATGTGAGTCGTAATTTTGAAGGAGATTGCATTGAATGTGTAGATTGCTTTTGGCAAAATGGTCATCCTGTCTATATTTATCCTGTCAATCCATGAGCATGGAAGCTATTTCTATCTTCTGAGATCTTCCTCAATTTCTTTCATCAGATACTTGAACTTCTTGTCATACAGATCATTCACCTGCTTGGTTAATCTCACACCAAGATATTTTATATTATTTGGGACTATTGTGAAGTGTATGATTTCATTATTTTCTTTCTCAGCCTGTTTATCCATCGAGGAGAGGAAGGCTACTGGTATGTTTGAGTTAATTTTATACCCTGACACTTTGCTGAAGTTGTTTATCAGGTTAAGAAGTTCTCTGGTGGAACTTTTGGGGTCACTTAAGTATATACTATCATATCATCTGCAAATGGTGATATTTTGATATCTTCCCTTCCAATTTGTATCCCTTTGACCCCCTTTTACTGTCTGGTTTCTCTGGCTATGATATAGAGTCCCATATTGAATACGTAGAGAGAGAGTTGGGCAGACTTGTCTAGTGCCTGATTTTAGTGGGATTGCTTCAAGTTTCTTTGCATTTAGTTTGATGTTAGCTACAGGTTTGCTGCATATTTCTTACACTATGTTTTGATATGAGCCTTCAATTCGTGATTTTTTCCAGGACATTTTATCCACAAGGGTTGTTGAATTTTGTCAAATGCTTTCTCACCATCTAATGAAATGACCTTGTGCTCCTTATCTTTGAGTTTGTTTACATGATGGATTTCATTTATGAATTTTCCTATATTAAACCATCCTTCCATCCCTGGGTTCAAGTCTACTTGATCATGATGGATGATTTTTTGATGTGTTCTTAGATTCTGTTTGCAATAATTTTATTGAGTATTTTTCATCAATATTCATAAGGGAAATTGGTCTGAAGTTCTCTTTCTGGGCTGAGACTTGTGTGGGTTAGGTATAAGAGTAATTGTGGACTCATATAAGGAATGCACTAGTGCTCTCTCTGTCCAGTTTTGTGGAAGAGTTTTGACAATATTAGTATGAGTTCTTCTAAGAAGGTCTGATAGAATTCTGCACAGAACCCATCTCGACCTGGACTTTGGTTGGGAGACTTTTAATATCAGATTCTATTTCTTTAGGAGTTATAGGGTTGTTTAAATAGTTTATTTGTTCTTGATTTAACTTTGCTAGCTGTTATCTGTATACAAAAATTGTCCATTTCCTCCAGATTTTGCAGTTTTGTTGAATATAGGCTTTTAAAGTAGAATCTGATGATTTTTTTTAATTTCTTCAGATTCTGTTGTTATGTCTCCCTTTTCATTTCTGATTTTTGTAATTTGGACACAGTATCTCTGACCTCTGGTTAGTTTGGCTAAGGGTTTATCTATCTTATTGTTTTTCTCGAAGAAACAGCTCCTGGTTTTGTTGATTCTTTGTATCGTCCTTTTCATTTCTACTTTGTTGATTTCAGCTCTGAGTTTGATAATTTCCTGCATTCTACCCCCCTTGGGTTTACTTAGTTCTTTTTGTTTTAGACCTTTTACATGTGCTATCAAGCTCCTGACACATGCTCTCTCCTGTTTCTTTTCCCGAGCACTCAGAGCTATAAGTTTTCCTCTTAGCTCTGTTTCCTTGTGTCACATATGTTTGGGAATGTTTATCTTCATTTTCATTAAGTTCTAAGAAGTCTTTAATTTCTTTATTTCTTCCTTCACCAAGTTGTCATGGAGTAAAGCATTTTTCAACTTCCATGTATATGAGGGCTTTCTGTCATTATTGTTATTGTTGAAGACCAACCTTAGTGTGTGGTGATCTGAGAAAATGCATGGGATTAATTCTATCTTCCTGTATCTGTTAAGGTCTGTTGAGGGATCGATTATGTGGTCAATTTTGAAGAAGGTTCCCGAGATCATGAGAAGAATGTATTTCCTTATTTTTTAGAATGGAATGTTCTATAAATATCTGCTAAATCCATTTGGTTCATAACTTCTATTGCTTTCTTTACATCTCTGTTTAATTTCTGTTTCCAATATCTCTCCAGTGATGAGGGTGGGTTGTTGAAATCTCCTACTATTATCATGTCAGGTGCAATGTGTGCTTTTAGCTTTAGTAAGGTTTCTTTTATTAAACCTCAGCATTTCTCCTGAATCATTTTTATTGCACAAATTCAAATGTAAGTATAACATTCTGGTTCTTGAGTTGATATTCTGGAAATTTAACTGGGAGAGACAAGGCCTCAGTCTCTAACTAGAGAGCTACATATACAAATACAGAAACTACTAATGAAAACAAAGTTGCTTTAAAAATATTTCAAATTTAGAAATGTATTCATTTTCTGTTTTGTCTGTGGGAAGGTTGTTTACTTGTTTTTTTTGTTTGTTTTAATATGAAGAAATATTTACAGTACATCAAAATAAGTGTGAAATGAATCACAATAGAATCCTGTTCATTCCAGCAATTTTTCTACAAGAGCAGAGTCAAGTGATGGTAAAGTATGTAAAACAGACCTCCTGCTTCCTAATTGTCAGAGCTTTAAGACTGTCGTATGTTCTCTACACTTAGATTTTTATAAATTTTTCATGAATGGGTGCAGATCTAATCTAATAGATCTAATAAGCTAGTATACCTGACTATGTCGTCTGCCCCCATGAGAAAACTTTGTATTGTTTTGCTTTTTTGTTGTTGTTGTTGTTTGGGGAGCTGTGTTTTTCATTATCCCCAATAGAAAATTAATCTAGTGATCAATTATTGAACAGAAACGAAAATTACGTATTATGGTGAGAAATTCCCCAAAATAGATTTTACACAAAGGTAAATCTGAAATGTTTGTGTGTAGACATGCACTCATGCTCATGTCCCATGTAGCTGACAAGCATTCAACACCAGATCAACTTAAGTGATTTGGGAAATTAACTTAATTCACACAGAAGCAAACTCATAGGGAATACATTTTTTTTTCTTCGCTGCATTTATAATTGACCAAATGGTGAAAAAGGATGTAAAGAAATACTCTTACCCTGCATTGTTGTTTATACTAACATTTTAATTCATGTACAATCTCCTTGTCCTCTTTCTCTATTGTGTTTCTCTGTGTCTGTGTTTCTGCATGAATATATAAGCACACATGTGTATTTGTCGTTCGTCTGAGTGTGTGTGTGTGTGTGTGTGTGTGTGCATATGTGTGTGTGTGTGTGTGTTTGTCTTATATGGTATTTGTAAACATAGGTAACATGTTTATTTATACTTTGGAAATACTTAAAATAACATTTGATTTGTGGATCAACCATGTGCTGATCTACTCACATACCTCTGACATTTCATTATATCAAGTGAATAGCGACAGGGCCTAACAGGCTGGTGATATCTCCTTCTCTACTCTTGTCAGGAAAAAGTGAAGTATTTTTGGAAAGAAAACCCAAACTTCAGCAAAGACATATACACCCCCCAAAACAGGAAAGTTATGTCATTTGAAGGGAAAAGATATCAGACTGGGAGAAAAATGAGTTTGCCACATTCCAATACATGAGAGACATGAGACTGAACTTCAGAAGATATAATGGAAGGGACAGGCAGAATCCCCAAGGATCCAAAGTAAGCTAAACCCTGGAGCATCTCATTACACGAGAGCTCAGAGATTGGTGAGGATGGTGAACATAATGATAAGAACGTTGCAGTTCATACTCAGTCTCCATATAAGGCTACAATGTGAACAAGGTGAGAAGGAGTCAGCACCACAGAGCTAACAGCTACTTTAGCAGTTACAGTGTGAAAAACAGAGTGTAACTATAGAGAGAAGAGAAGGATGATATTTGAAAACAGACAAGGCTGTGCTGTAACTGAACAGCTTTCCATGTAAGTAACCAAGCAAGCACACAGCAGGTGCCATATGCAAACGTGAGCAAAGAGGAATGAAGTGTGTAGATACTGTGTGTACAGAAATACAGGTAGTTTGGTGGAATTCTAAGATGGTGAGATGAAAGAATAGGAAGGAATTTCTATCAAGCCAGGCACCATGTCTTGCTCTTAGAATACTCACATTCAAGAGACTGAGGGAGAGAAATTAGGAATTTCAGGTTAGCCTGGACTACATATCCAGACAATACATCTTTTATTCTTGTTTTCTTTATTTAAATCAATAGTCCGATTGATAGAATATCATGAACAATATTAAGAAAATAGAAATTTAATGCCTACACAGTAATACTCGTGCTAAGAAAACATGTTCTATAAAGAGACAGTAATTATTAAGTTACAAATGCCAGCTGTCATATTGAAGGTTCTGGCATGAAGGGGTCTGGTCTTGTTTGCTTGATCCTTCTTCACTTTCATGGCTCACTGTACACATGTTAAAAATCTTCTCTGACGACCTCGTTACTGTGCAGAAATCGAGATGTGCCTTGGCTTTAATTCTATGTATTAAAACCAGTAATCATTTATTTATCAAATGATTATTTGATTTTACTTAATCTTCAAAAATAATGAGTCTTGAGGAAATGTTACCTTTACTGTGTGGATTTGAATATTCATAATAGCAATCAGAGGATAGTCGGGGCCCAACACACACACAGGGTGATTGGAGAGACTATGCCAGTGTCATCAGGAAAGCATAGAGATGAGTGGATTGATCAGTTTTTCTGTATAACATTGATAACTAGTTAATGATAAAATGGGTAAAAATCGAGATACACTCAAGGTTTTCTTTTCCTTCGTTTGAATGATTGCTTATACAGCATGTGAAACTGAACTTAAACCCAAGGTAAACCTTCTGCCTGAGCTTCATTAGTGCCAGGACTACATGTTTCCACCTTCTACCGTAAGTATTTGGACACTTGGTTCAATGCTTAGCACACTTTGAAAAATCCCCTGGTGTTAAGAGAGAAAGTATTAGCTATGAAATTCTGTGAGAAAAAATCTTTTCTCAGCTTTGATTTTTGTGACTGCAGACAAAGACTTTGACTCTGATGTAACTGAGCCTCTAAAATACTAAAAAATCAATATCTCTCATCCGCAAGAATCCTACTAATGGCTTACTGCTCTGTGTTTCTGGAGATGAGTGTCGAGTGTGTCAATTGCTCTTTGTGGCAGGAAAAGGGCTTGTCTGTCAAATGCTTTGCAATTGCCAAGAACTGTGAGGTCCCTGGAGAATGCTTCCTCTGTTCACCCTCATCCTGCTCTCATAGCCTTTGCTATCTGCACCCGTCCATCTCTACACACCCCCATGCACTTCTTTCTGGGGAACTTATGTATCCTGGAAATTGGTCACACTGGCTCTGTCATACCCAAGATATGGAGAGCCGTGTAAGTGAGATCTGAGGAGTCTCTCAGGAGGGATGTGCCACACAGATGTTGTTCTTCACACTTTTTGATATAACTGAGTGTTTCCTATTGGCAGTCATGGCCTTTGGCCACCATATGGCCCTGCTTCACTATGCAAACCAAATGAGTCGTGAGTTATGCGCCCATTTGGCAATTGTTTCATGGGGAATAGGTTGCCTTGTAGGGTTGGGACAAAACTACTTGAGGCCCAAATCTAACCACCCACAATGAGTTGATAAATTCTTGGTCATCTTCCATACCACAGTGACATCCATGCTGAACCCCATCATCTATAGCTTAAGGTACCACGAAGTCAAGGCAGCACTGAGAAGGACTCTGGGTCAGAAGTAAGTTCTGATAATAAATAGGTAATTAAGCATCCCAAAGTGCTCTTTCAAAAAGGTGCAAAGTCTGTGAAAGAACGAAAACAAAACCACTGTGCTCTTTCTTGGTGTCTTGAAACAAACTTAAGAAACATAACTTTGTTTTAGAGTTTTCTCTTTATTCACCACCATGTTTAATTACAAACAATTGTAAAGTTTGCATGCTACTAAATTACTTTAGTAGATCAGTCCAGTACTTAAGTGGTTTCATCTGGACAGAGTTTAAACCACATGCAAATGACTCAGGGTCTAGATAATTCTCTGTGTCCATTCTTACCTATTTGGAAATCTTCCAGAAATTGTTTGTAAATGATCTCAGCTTGTTATGCTACAATTCCGTATTCCTCAGTACATGTACATTCATTGCATTGGACTGGAACTGCTAAGTAGTCCTCAGGACAGTGAATTGCTAACCTCTGCTTTGTGTACCATTTGGTCAGTCCATACATCAGTTCTGGGCACCCAGGGCCTATGATTTTGGAACAGGAGTAGTCTTTCCTCCACTGTTTGATTTCTATAGGGTGGAGGGAAAGAATTTCAGCCAGGTGATTCTCAACATCAATATCATAGTTTCAGATAAACACACGCACACACACAAACACATGTACAAACACACGTACATACACACACGCACACACACACACACACACACACATGCACACACACACAAACACACACACGCATGCATGCACACATTATACAGGAATTGAAGTGGATTTACAAGTGACAGAATGCAAATATATAAGTCAGCTAGTGTCAGATAATTAGATTCCGGTTGCTATTCAACAAGAAAATAAAATAACAAAATTAGAATCTTGAGTCTTTATGACTATAGTGAAACAAAAATAAAATTCCATTTTAGTGCGCTGAAAATATGGAAGACATTAAAAAAATTACCATGACACTAAAACTAGAGTAATGTTTTAGGCAGAAAGACAATAATTATATTCTCCTCGGACTCATGGTTCTGAGTCTACTTACATGCAGTGAGGACCACTCAGGTCAAAATGTTGGTAAAAAAAATGACCGAGATGCTTAAAACAATACTAAAGTTTTGAAGAGACACACAGTCTTTCCTTAGGCTTTAAGTAATTTTCCAATTACTTCTATTACTTTAAAAGAAAACACAAAAGAAAAATACATTAAAATATTTTAACTATGAAAGGAAAATAATTTAAAATAACTTCATTGCTCTGTAATTGGGTGTTGTTTAGATGACAGGCGTCCTCCTAATGCTTAACTGCGATAAGCAAAGCAAGAAACACGTTTTGGTATCTGTGTCAAGTACGTATAATCTCAACCTAAAAGAGAAAAACCACTGAGTAAATCCAAATTCAGAGACATTACAGCAAAGTAATTATTAATCTTCAAAGGTGTGGTCACAGAATATAAAAATAGTAATGAGTTATCACAGAATAGAATGACTTAAGACATGCAATAACTAAATGTCAACTGGATTTCTGGATTGGACACGGGCATAGAAAGTGTACAGTTCTAGAAACATTGTTGTTATTCTTTGGTCAACCTACTGTGTTACTTGTAACATTTTTTTTCAATTTTCTGATTTTTGAGGATTAGACATTAGATTGATTAAAGTATATAAAATTCAGGAATTAGGTTACGATATAAAACCATACGTTTCCTATCAAATAAATCTGATTTTCTTGTATAGTTTGACTTCTGCTTTATTTTGTATTTAATTATTTTATTAATTTATTTATGTCTCAAATGCTGTCCTCCTTCCTGTTTTCCCCGACAGATTCCCTTACCCCAAACACCATCCCTTTCTGACTTCTTCTTTCAAAAAGACAAAACAACAGTATTTATAAGGCATGTTTAGTCGGTGAATAGCTGTTCATTTGGTCACTCATTTGAAAATCTACAACATTGATAGTGCAAACATCAGGAAATAGCTTCAAATATGATCTTCAAAAATTAAATATTCTCCAGTTATCAGCTATCAGCTATCAGCTTGTCAAAACTGCAAGAATCCGAGAACAAAAATATCCTTGAAATGTACGTAGAGAAAATTGATCAGACAAGAAGGAAAACAGATGGCAACCTTCCTGGATTCAACACAGGAGGGCCTAAGTTCCTGTAGTGTATTCTGCATGAGTTTACAGAGTTTATGGGCTAATACCTGGAAATGAACTCCTACAAAACCCAACAACAAACTAACCACAAACTGCAATATTTATAAAAGCCAAACAAATATGTGGAAAGTATTATTTTCAGCTCTATATGAGAATATTAATGTTTGTTAATTTGTATATTAATAAAATTTTAATTTAATTACTGCACATTTTTATTACAATTTTTCTAAATAAATAGAGTTTATGTGACTCATGTGATCATTAACTTTTAGTGCGTTTGATTGCATTATAGATCAATATAGTGTTTATTTGACTGTGATCATTATATGAATATTCACGAAAAACAAATTATGTCAACCAGGGATTGCTCTTCTGTTTTTATACTTTTTGTTGTACATGTGCAAGAGTTTTACCTCCTTGTTCACGTGTGCAGCACATCCATGCCTAGTGTCCAGGAGGTTGAAGAGGGTGTGAGATTCCGTGATGCCGAAATTACAGCCACTTGTGAGCTGTCACTCGGGAGCTGGGGATTGGCCCCGGGTTCTCTGGAAGAACAGATAATGCTATTAATCACCAAATCATTTCTTCATCTTCCTCAAACGCCATTTTTCTGTAAATATAGTGCCTAAGCTGTCCTGTCTTCTGCATAGACCACTGTTTTCCCAAATGTGATAATTTAATATTAAACACACACCCACCAGCTTCTTACCTTCATATATATATATATATAGACACACACACATACACACACACAGACACATGCATAACTGCTCTTACCTTCAAGTTTACTTACACACACACACCTGCTTCTTACCGTCAAATTCACTTACTTACACACACCCACACACACACACACACACACACACACACACACACACCTGCTTCTTACCTTCAAGTAGACTTACATATTTTCATAGTTATTTGTTTATTTATGCACTTTATATGCTGCACACTGCCCCCCTCCAGTTCACCCCTCTCACAAGCCTTCCCCCAGCCCTTTCTCCTCTGAGCAGGAGGGGACCCCACGGGTATCTCCTCACCTTGCATATCCAGTCTTTGTGATCACACCCTCTGCTACTGAGACCAGACACAGCAGCCTAGATGGATGGGGTGGGGTGGTAGAGGTCACATCCAGAAAGAGGCAGAGAGCTGGGGTAAGAGATGCCCATGAATCATGGGTGTTTCCTTAGCTGAGACTCACAGCCTCAGTGATATGCACCTGAAGAAGCTGTCTCCTGTAGCCAGAGAGCAACCCAAATGGAGATATAGAGACACCAACTTTAGACCCAAAATTTATTCTGACCACAGGACATGCAGGGGCCGTGCATAGAGCAGAGAGTGAGGAATGATCCACAAATGGTTATTGCAGATTGAGACCCACCCCATGGATGAGCCCCGATCCCTGACACTATTAATGACACTCTGTTATGCTTGCAGACAGGAGTCTATCATGGCTTCCCCCTCAGAGACTCCACTAAGCTGCTCAATCTGACAGAAGCAGAAACCCACTATCCAAACCACGGGTGGAGCTTGGGGACTCTGATGGAAGAACAGAATGAAAGGGATTATGGCCTCTAAGGGCATAGGCCCTCCACAGGCTTTGTCTTCATGTGGGTGTCGAAAAATTAGAATTGGGCTTTCCCAAAACATGTTGTCTGTAGATGGGATATGTGTTTCTTTAAAATTCATTTATTTATTTACTCACTTTTCATCCCAATATTGGTCTCCATCTTCATGGGATGCCAACACCCATTGTAGGGGGAACCTGTAAAAAGACAAAGCTACACATTTCCTTCCTATTTCCTGGGGGCTCAGGTTCAGTCCATGTTCACTCTCTGGTTGGTGGTTCAGTCTTTGGCAGACCCCAAGAGTCCCCCTGAGTTGACTCTATTGGTCTTCTTGTGGAGTCCCTCATATCATCTGGGCCTCGATTCTTCACCTGTTTTTTTTTTTTTCAAAAGATTCCCCAAACTACAGCTAATGTTTGGTGGTGAATCTTTTCACTTGTTTCTCTCAGCAGTTGGGTGGAGTCACTCAGAGGACAGTTATGCTAGGAATCTGTCTACAATCACAACAGAATATCTTTAATAGTGTCTGAGATTGGTGTTTGCCCATGGGGTAGGTCTCAATCTGTGCTAAACATTGGTTGGATGTGCCTTCCATGTCTGCTCTATCTATCTTTGTCTCTGAAGATCTTGTCGGCTGTGTTCATTTTGGATTGAAGGTTTTGTGGGTGTGTTTTTTCCTTGTCACATCACTGGGAGTCATGCCTGGCTACAGAAGTGGCCAATTAAGGATCTGTATCCCCACTGCTAGAGTCACCCCAATAGACACCCTGGGGATTCGCCTTTCCCAGGTCTCTGGAACTTTCTAGAGATGCGCACCCCACACTTGTGATTTCCATTCCCTTTTCCCTGCATTGACTATACCTAATTCCTCCAAACCCACTCTACCTAATTCCTCCTACCCACTCCCTTCCCTACCTCCCCTCCCATTCAGTTTCCTCCCTCCCTCCCTCCTCCTCAATATCTATTCTGCTAAATGCATTTTAAAGTCAATATTTAGGAAAAAACACTGAGTAAGTATAGGAAGTATCCCATAAGTAATTGTGGTGGATGTTTAGGCAAGATATGAACATATTAAATTATATAGAGTCCAGAATTACTACATATATTGTTAGAAGAGACACTGTCTTCATTACATTCAACATGAAGGAAAACCATTTATATATTCTTTAAGTTATACAAGAGAATCTGTTAAATGAGTTACACACATCACACAACTTTATTACTTTGAAAGCTCTCTTTATTGCAAATATTTACACAATGAAAAGTACAAAGGTTTAAACTCATGTGAGTGTACTTTGTTGTAAAGTTAAAGTTTATATACAGGTTGATGACAACAGTCATCTCAGATTCACAGGGATAAATACATCAGGGAGTCATCTATTACCTTACCTGTCTTCTTTCCTTTATTGCTGATGAAGACTCATCTCATTTGCAGCCCTTACTGTGAGGGATGGATCAGAAAATGCCTGAGAGTCTACAACCCAGAATCCATCTATAGAAAAGATAAAAGTCAACATCTCCAAATAGTACACGCAGTCAAAACTTTCTTGTAGATCTTAACTCTTGAAACAACATGCAAAGAGAAATCCCATTTCCTAGGATTTTACAATATACATGAAATGGTAGCTGTAGGAAGCATTCTCAGGGGATTTTAAACGTCTGCACCTAAGAATGAAACTGCCTCCATGAGGTTGAAGTTTTATTTCTTTGGCAAGAAAGTCAGTCTGTCTCTTGACAGTCGTGTCTTCTGTCCTTCACTAGAGCGACGGCCATGCTTTATGAATGTGGACACATAAACACATACCGGTTTTCACGTCTTCAAAGAATTTCAAGAAGAACCTGAAAGAGAATATATAATGTTTTAGAGATGAAATATGGGTATTTAAAATAGCCAGCATAAATATGTTGTTAAAATTAATAATTTTGACTCTTCCTGCTATGAATAAAAAGACAGTTATGTAATGTCTAGCAATCCCCAAAGCCTGAAACATTGTGGAAAACTGTCCTATTTCTCCCTAACTTGGTCTTTGGTCACCAACCTTTTGATTGCTCGTCTAAATTCTCTGTTTCTCAAGTAGATCAGAGGACTATGTGAGGGTGTCACTCTCATGTAGAAGAACAAGGAACTTTCTGTACTTGCATGTACTTGCTCTTGGGAGCATGCAAATAAATCGTTCAGTTCCAAGAACAAAGACATGGCTATCCAATGGGACCCACATGAAACACAATCTTTCTTCCTGCCTTCAATGAACTTTAGCACACTGGTAACAATGCAGATAACAATATAAAGGAATAATCCTGTAATAATAATAATAATAATAATAATAATAATAATAATAATAATAATAGTAATAATGGAGTAATCCCCTCAAGGGATCATGGAATAAGGAAAGTAAATGTTGAGATGTGTTTTTCAAGGTTTATTGTATCAAGGAAAGCAATTTTCAATAGGACAGACTCCTCACACATGAAAATCACTCAACCTGTCATGGCTTCACAGAGAGAGTTGAGAACAAGTGTGTTTTTTTATGACAAGAGAAATATTCGCCAACCTTCTAAGAAGATAAGCAATCCAGACAGTCTGTGTGACGATAGTTAGCTTATGCATGACTAACACACACAAACACACACACACATATGCACACACACAAACACACACAGATACACAGAGACACACACAAAGAGACATAGATGGTTAGACAAACAGACATACACACAGACAGACACAGACAGACACAGACAAACACAGACACAGACACACATACACATACACAAACACACAGACACACACACGAATACACACAGAGACACCTAAACACATACAGACACACACACAGACACACACACACATACACACACATATACACAAACACAGAAACAGACGATAAGCAATATACAGATACACACAGACACAGACAGAGACACACACACATATGCACACACACAAACACACATAAACACACACACACACACGCACACTCACACACAAACACACACACTCATCTCTTGTCTCCTTCCTAGAGTGTCCAGGCGCACAACAGGTGTGAAAGGATGAAGAGGGACCAGGAAACAGTCAGTCAGCAGAATATTGTTCTGCCTACAAGTGTGTTGGTGGTTGCTCCAAGGATTTCCGTGTCACAGCTCTGTTAGAAGGTGTTCAGGGACGCGCTGTGTGCATATATTTTACTCAGGGTGAACGAGGGCTACACAAAACTTGGAGAGTGGGAAGGGGTTTTCGGGTGCATTTACATCGATGGAGGCTTAAGGTACCAGGAAGGTCTCATTTGCTATATCTTCATAATCTCTGTCCCAGCCTCGGTCTGCTGTTCAGGGATCTCCATGTGACCTCCTCAGACACCGACTCCACTGAATGTGCCCCATCCCCACCCCTGAGGTCCCACTTGCTCGATTTCAAAGATTGAAGGTTCGGACTCTGCGTTCTCTATCAGATTAAATCCTCCGGAGTTTGCCCTCTAGACACCATGAACTAACCAGCGCATCCATCGAGTTTCTGCATTAACCCGTGTGTCCCCTAATTCTGGCCGATTCTCTCTGCACCGCGCTCTCCCTCCATCGTCCCCACCGACCCTCCGCTCCTGTCCTCAGTCGTCCTCACTCACCCACAGAATCTGTTCCAGTTTTCCTTTCAGAGAGGTCGATGCTTTCCCCCTCACGGGCCTTCTCCTTTCCTGTGTCCTCTCTGCATGTGTGGATCGTAGATAGAATAAGATTTATCTCACAGCCGATACCATCCATAGGTAAACGCCGCCATGTTTGCGTCTCTAGGTCTCAGCTCACTCTCGGGCTGGTTTCTTTCTTTTAGTTTCATCTATTTTCTCTTAAGATTCATGATGTCATGCCCCCATCCCTATGATATCATTCAGCCACAGATATGATGTCATGTCCCACCCAATGATGTCAAATCCCGCCCTCATGATGTGATGTCCCCGCCCCCGCGATGTCATGCCCCACCACCATGATATCATGCCCCACCCCAATGATGTCACACCCCCGTCCTTGTGATGTCATGCCCCACCACCATGATGTCATGCCCCACCCCAATGATGTCACACCCCCGTCCTTGTGATGTCATGCCCCACCCCAATGATGTCATGCCCCACCCCAATGATGTCACACCCCTGTCCTTGTGATGACATGTCCCCGGTCCCCTACTTGCCAGAATGGTTGTATCTATTCACCAGGTAACACTGAATGCGGCCCTGTCACCACACCCCTCCAGGCTCCCACCATTTACAGTCCCTCCTCCTACCCTCCCCCCTTCTTCTCTGAGAGAGTGGAGGACCCCTCTGGGTGCACCCTCTCCCCTGGCACATCAAGTCTCTGCAGGACGAGATTCATCGTCTCCCACCAGGTCCTGAAAACGCAGCCGGGTGGGAGAACAGGATCCACAGACAGGCGACGGGTTAGTGACCCACGTGAAGACCATTGTGCTCCTCTGCCTCTCTCCGCCCTTCCCTCAGCTCCTCAGTGAGACTCACGGAGCTCCATCTGATATTTGTCCGTGTGTCTGTGCTTCTGTGTCAGTCGGCTGCTAGGTGGAGCCTGCAGAGGACAGTAACGCTACCCTACCGTCTGCAGACACAAGAAAGTACCATCAATAATGGCAGTGTTTGGGGCTGGGGATTTAGTTCAGTGGTTAGAGCGCTTACCTAGGAAGCACAAGGCTCTGGGTTCGGTCCCCAGCTCCGAAAAAAAGAACCAAAAAAAAAATAATGACAGGGTTTGCCGTCTGCCCATAGGATAAGTCTCATATCCGGCCACTTATCCTTTGGCCATTCCCTCATTTCCTCTTCAATCTCTGTCCCTGTGTCTCTTATAGAGAAGGCAATTTCTGGGTCAAAATTTTGGGGGTGGGTTTGTGTCCTTAACCTTCCACCTTGGGTCCTCCGTGGATACAGAAAGTGACCATTTCAATCTCCGTATCCCCACTGCACCGAGTCTCAGCTAAAGTCACCCTTATGAACGCCAGGGAAGCCTCACCCATCGCAGACTGCAGGATAATCATAGAGATAGCGCCCATCCTGGACAGTCACTGATTCAGTCTATTCTCCTGCCCTCTGTCCCTCTTGCCCGTCTCTCCCAAGAAATGATTCTCACACCCCATTTCCCGTCCCATCCCCTCAGCCACCCAATCCTTTCCTTCCATCTGCCTCCTCTCATTAGTTTATTCCTCCTTCTGAGTGAAATTCAAGCATTTTTCTTGTCCCTTTCTACTTGTTTATCCTCTTTGGTTCCGTAGATCTTAGTGTGTGAATTCTGTACTTTTTGCCTAATAACATTTTTTAAGTGAATATGTACATGTTCTTTTGGGTCTCAGTTACCTCATTCAGGACAATACTTTCTCATTCCATCTACTTGACCGCAGCTTCTCAATGTCCTTATTTTTCATATGTGTGTAGTATTCCATTGTATAAATGAACCACATTATCTGTAGCCATTATTTCTTTGAAGGCCATCTGGCTTATTTCTATTTTCTGTTCATTATGAAGTAAACCACTAGGAACATGATGGAGCACATGTCCTTGAGGTATGGCCGATGTCTTTTCAGATATAAAACCAGGTGTAGTATAGCTGGGTCTTTAGGAAGAGTATTCTCCATTTTCTCAGAATCCACTGCATAGATATGCAAAGCATTATATGGATTTGCTCTTCCCCAGCAAATTCTATTTGTACCCTGATATTTATCTGATTCCTCACAGGAGGTCTCCCCCCGACAAGCCCTCTATCATGAACACAGGTCATCATATATGAAACTTCTTCCCATTTTAACTGGTCAGTAAATGTTAGAGCCTATTACTGAGAGCCGGAGGCGAAAGTTGGTAAAGGAGGATTAACGGTGGGGTTAGGTAGAGAGGCAGAAGATGGTAAGAGGGGAAGGGATAGGGCTGAAGAAAAGAGGAGGAAATAATGATGGAAACAATCCATATGGACTGGAGAAAGCACATGTAGCAAGGGGTTTTATGGTTGGGGAATAAGTTATGATAACGTTAGATCTACCCAATACACGTTTATATGTTATAATTATAATAACCAGATTGTGTGTTTTCTTTATGGGCTCATTGGGTTTGGAAATTCCAACAAGCTTTCCTCAACAGTATTTCTGGATCAAATTTTCTGTTAATAGAGATCTCCCCTTGTAGTGGCTCTAACCATTGCTCCATAGTCCAGTAGACACAGGTGTTTCTTCCTCAGTCATGTCTCTTGTGTTTTCTATGGACATCTGTGTCTTCAGTGATCCAGGCCCAGTGTTCCTTTTTCTCGAAGTCTTCAATGATCTAACACAGAGGAGTTTCAGGTTTCTCAACTCGTTCCATCTAGTTGACCGCAGCTTCACATTGTCCTTATTTTTCATAGCTGCATAGTATTCCACTTCAAATATTTCCTGATAAGAGTGAACCGTCGTGAGCAGGCTAAAAGTTCCCAAGAAAATATAAAATATTAAGTCTCCAAATCTAGAGCTCCTCATCCCATGATGCTTGCTTTGACTGAATGGCCGTGGCATGAGCAGACTGTTCTTTCGGACATCAAAGCCATTTCCTTCTCCAGTAATGGCTGCCATACCTCTGTCAGAGATTTTTTACCCTGGTTATATTTGGTGACTGATGTGATTTAGAAATTGTGACACCATCTGCATGCTAGAAAGCCAGAGATGATTCAGGTAGACCCTGCTTCACAGCCAACGATGTCACGTGTGTCCATTGGGCAACCATTTCACACCCAAACAACAAGATGTCGTTTTTGACTCCACACGTGTCGGCAAGATTGCCTCTTGTCCTGCATGCACCTTGGCAACCATGTCACACCTGACTGTGAGATAGATTTGAATCTACAACCAAAAGTAAGATGGCGTCTTTGACTCTCTTAATCCTACCTGTCCGTGAGCATGGGAGGTCTTTCTGTCTTCTGCTACCTTCCTCAGTTTCTCTCTTCAGAGACTTGGAGTTCACACCAGACATGTTTCTGACGTGCTAGGTTAGAGTTATTTTATATTTCATATTTTATAATATATATATATATATGTATATATATATACATATATCCATTGTGATTGGGATTTCTTCCATAATTTCTTCTCAGCCTCTCTGTCATTGGCATGACAGATTATTTTCATTTAATTTTTCATCCGTCCACTTGGCTGAAGGTGTTTTTCATATGTAGGTCATTTCTGGTAAAACTTTGGGATCACATATGTTCACTATTATATGATGTGTGAATGGCGATACACTGAGTTCTCCTTTTCCGATATCCCCTCGACCTCCTTTGGTTTTCTTATTGCTCTAGCTGAGAATTTAAGGAATTTACTGAGGACGCTGCTAGATGAGCAGTCTGTTCTCGTTCTCCAATTTAGTCGAATTGCCTGTTGCTCCCCACCCCCTTATTTTGATATTAACTGTTGGCCTGCTTTATTGCATTTTATGTAATATTTTTTGTATTTATTTTAGTATTTTATTGCATTAGGCATGTGCCTGACATCCCTGGTCTCACTGAGACCATGAATATGGAACGATGATGCATTTTGTCAAATGCTTTTTCAGCATTTAATGAGATAGTCTTGCATTTTTTTCTTGTTTCTTCAATTCTGCTCCTTCACACCACTGTGTAATAGTGGCTATTAATAATTCATATTAAATATATTAATAATTAATATATTAGTTTTGATATATTTATGTAATATATCACTTACATTATTATATCACAATATATTAATTTAATATAGTAACATAATCTAGTAATAGTAATTATATTTACCATATTAATATAATAATTTAATGTATAAAAACAATATGTTAATATTAATATAATTTATTAATATTAGTTATATATTATAATGTTATGATATAACAATTTTATATGTTACTTTATTTAAAATATATATATATATATATACATTGCATGATATGCAACTACCAAAAAGTTAAATCCTCCCACGTTAATGTGAAGTGCTGAGGGCAGAATTTTTTTTTCAGTTCAGGTTATTAAGATGGTGGATCACTTTGATGGGTTTTCATAGATTGATCCACTCCTGCATCCTCAGGAGAAAGCCAACATGATGGCATTGAATGGCAGATTGAAATGCCCTTGGATATTGTTTTCGATCATTTTACCTAGTATTTTTTCCACCAATGTTTGTAAGGGAAATTCGTCTGAAATTCTTTCTTTGTTTAGTCGTTTTGTGATTTTGGTGTCAGGGCGACAGTGGTGTCCTGGAATCAGTTTGGCGTTTTCCTCCTGTTTCTGTGTTTTGGAGAAGGTTGAGAATTCTTTGAAAATCTGGTAGGAGTCTGCGCTCAAACAATGTGGCCCTGGGGATCTTTCAGTGGGTAAACTTTTAATTACTGTTTGTGTCTCTTTAGGTGTTATAGAGCTATTTACATAGTTCATCTTACCTCAGTTTACCTGTGGTCAGTGTTATCCATCTACACAATCATCCATTTAATTCAGTGATTCTAATTGTTTAGACAGCAGGTTTTTGAAGTGAGACCAAACGATTCTGTGACTTTCATCAGTGTCCATCGATGCGGCTCCCTGTTCATTTCTGATTTTGTTATTTGGATGCTGTCTCACCTCCTATTACATTATCTGTTTAAGTGTTTGTCTGTCTGGTTGATTTTCCCAAGGAACCAGCTCTTGTTTTTGTTGATCTTTGTATTCTCTTTGTTTCTGATGGATCACTCTCGCCCCGAGTCTGATCATTTCTTTCTGTCTCCTCCTTTAATATGTATTTGCTTCTTTTTATTTTAGAGCTTTCAGGTGTGCTGGGAAGTTGCTAGTGTGGGGTCTCTCCGGTTTCTTTATGAAAGCGCCCTGTGCTGCATGTGCACGTTCCTCTTAGCACTGCTTTCCTCATGTCCCTTAAGTTTGGAGAAGATATGCCATCATTTCCATTGAATTCTAGGAACCCTTTTTTTTTTCAACTCTTCTCTGAAAAAAAGTCTTCAGTTGCAAGCTATTGAATTTCCATGAGTTTATAGACTTTTTGTTATTGTTGAAGTCCAGTTTTAATCCATGGCGATCTGAGAAGATCCAATGGTTAGCGCAGTCTTTCTGTGTCTGCTGTGGCTTGTTTCGCGAGGGAGAACATGATCAGTTTAGGATAAGGTTCCATGAGGTACTGAAAAGAGAGTGTGTCCTTTTGTGTTCATGTGAAATATTCTGTAGATATCAATGAGGTCAGATTAATTGAAACGCGTGCCAGTTACATCTTCTATTTTTATTGTTTCCTTTTTTAGTATCTGTCTCAATGGCCTGCCCTTGGTGAGATGGCACATTGATGTCCCCCACTATCAATGTGTGAGGTTCGATGTGGTATTTAAGCTTCAGCAATATTTCTCTCACTAATGTTGCTGCTTTTGTATTTGGGATATAGACATCCAGAATCGAGATGCCATTTTGGTGGATTTTCCTCTGATGCATATGAAGTGTCCTTCCCCTTCTCTTCTGATTACTTTTGGTAGAAGGTTTGATTTGCTGGATGTTAGGATGGCTACACCATCTTGTTTCCTGTTTCAATTTCTTGGAAAAGCTTTTCCAATACCTTAGTCTGTGGTTGTGTCTATGTCAATTGCTGGAGTGTGTTTCTTGAATGCAAGAGAATGACGGAGGCTGTTTTTAAATCCATTGTGTTAGCCTCTGTCCTTTTATTGTTGAGTAGAGGCCATTAATGCTTAATAGTATTAATGACCAGAGATATTACTTCATGCTATTTTGATGTTGGGGGTGCAGGATTTTCTTGCTTGCATGTATTTTTGGGTTTTTTTTTTGTTTGATTTTTGTTTTGTTTTGTTTTGTTTTTTTTTGGTGGGATGTTTGAGTGAGTATTTTAGTATAAAATCTGTTCTGTCGGGTGCATGTTTTTTTTTTTTGTTTGCATGTTTTTTTTTTGGAGGGGGGCTGTTAGAGTATGCAGGCAAGTATGTTATCCCTTCTGTAGGTTATGCTGTGTAATTTTTAATTTCCAGTGGGAGGTTGGGATGGTTCAATTTCTGAAAATCCATCAGTATAATCCACTATATAATGAATCAGAAAAAAAAATCACATGATAATCTCATTAGATGCTGATAAAGCAATTCCAATCCTGCTTCATGCTAAAAGCATGAGAGGGATAAGGGAGACCAGTCCTATCAAGAAACATAGTAGAAGCCATGGACAGCAAGCCGGTAATGAACATCAAGCTAAATATAAAGAAAATTAAAGCAATTCCATTAAAGTGAAGGACAAGATAAGGCTGCCCTCTCTCCCTATTCAGTATAATATTTGAAATTCTATCCAGGGTAAAAACATGGTTTAAATTTGGTTTTGACATGCAGTGTGGCCAAGTGCTGTGAAGGATGGATGCACAGCGTTTTAGAAATCCTGGGGTACGGCCCACTCTTTAGCACCACCTCATTGCACCTCGGTGAATCATAGCCCCAAGGACCAAGTGTACTGAGAACATCATGCAGCGTTTCACTCGGTTGTTCCCCTCAGATCTCTCTAATTCTAAGAAGTTCATAAAAACCCTCATGGAGCTTCCCACCACTCAGGGAGCAACATCCTTGGCATTTGCAATAATAGTGGTCGAGGTCTTTTAGGAGTTTCCTCTGTGGCAGACCGATGCTTCCACCATCACCCAAGGAAATGTAGAATAATGGGCGATGGCCACCACCCGTAAAGAGCATTTGGAGAAATAAAGTGGTTCCTTAAGCTGGATAACATGATGTAACTACTGGCTCTGATGTTAAAAAAAAACAATTTAGGGAACAATTTGAAGTTCGGAAGGGCTGGGCCTTTTTAAGGTCATGGGTCAAGAGCATGGCCACACTGGCTAATGGTGTGACGGTCACAGAGGCTGGCTCTGGAGGACTGATTTCTGTCCCAGTTGTACCCTCAGCTTCCTGATAGGACTTAATAAGGATTGACATTCACAGATGTGCACTCTGATCATTTAGAGCAGAGACGACATTTTTTGCACAGATGTTTAGATTTGTGCTTTTTAAAACATTCTTCTTAGAGCACTTTTAGAGATAAATAATACGGTATTTAACCATTTCTCTGTAAACTCAAATTGCTGCCTACAGAGAACGGAAACCGACTGAGAAAACCACTTTGCTTACTCTTTGTGACTCTGTAACAAATTGCTTAAGTAGGAAGTTATGTTGGCCTTGGGAGTAATTTGCTTTCTTTACGTGCACGGTGTAATATTGGTTCTCATACAGTATTGGGTATCGCTTTTCTCAGGATCAAGCACGAGAAGAAACTAGAACATGATCACATTTGCAGCTTTACACGGCTTGAAAGATTTCACTAGGATATCAGAGCTCCTTGTTGTGGTTTGCCCTGAAGTTGTCTGTATTTTGATGCTAATTCCACTGCCGCGAAGACAGCTGCCTCGTCCTGGACTCAGAACTCAGGTGACTTCACCAGAACCACCTCCCATTGGATTTGTAAAGTACAGGTGAGGGGCAGGTACAGGATAAAAGGAGGCCTGTCATTGGAGGAGAAGGAAGGAAGGGCAGAGAGATGTTTGAAGGAAGAGGAGGAGACTAGAGGAAAAGGAGAGACAGGAAGAGGAGAGGGTGAGAAGCCGCGGCAGGTGAGGTTAAGATTCTGTTCTGTGTATTTACTGGTTGTTATTAATGTTCCTAAGAGATGGACGGTGAAGCGCTTCGTATATTTAAGTGGGCAATTATATCTTATCAATTGGGTCAAAATTAGTGTGTTGTGTGTTCTTCTATGTGAGGGTTTAAATATAGGAAAGCATGTGGCGGCAAGGGACACTGTGACAACAGGGAGTAGGGATGTGTTTTTGAAAGAGCATACCCCAAAACGGGGATCCACATCTGTCGCTCCGATCGTGGGGTGGGGTGCCCCCAGGAATCACGAGTAGCCATCTTAATGTAACAGCAAGAGGTAGCTTTTATTAACGAGATCCCTATTAGCGGGATCCCGGGTCGATACGTATCCCACACAGGAGACAGAGGAATCGACCCTGAGCTTCCAAACTCGGGGGTTTATATAGGGGAGGTTAGGGGCATTCGCTCTGTTACACATGATTGGTCAATTCATATGGTGCACAGTTACTTTTGGAGCGAAATGACATCAGCAAGGAGTATGTGTTTTCTAGCAGCTTAGCAGGCAGGTAGGGTGGCTCATCTCACTCAGGGGGGTGAAGGAAGGGGAGGGGGTGGCTACGGATAGTCGATGTCCTTGGGGCTGGTAGCTGGTCCAGCAAGTACTATCTCTGGCTGTCCCTCAGGCACGTCCGGCCCTGCACATCCCGACTCTGGCAATGAGCAACCTTTATGAAACTCTAGTTCTACAATTCAGCAAAACAGGTATCAGATATATGGGGACACTACGGTGCTCGTGATGTCAGGATAAAGGACAAGTTTTCTTTTTTCTTTATTCTTTTTACATCAACAGACGGCAAACCAAGGTGATGGGCAAGAATCCACTAGTAATCATAAAAGTTGAGAGAACCTTTTTATTTTCTAAGGAAGAGGACATGGGCACCATATTAAGTCTTGATAACTTAAGGGCGGGAAATCAAACAAAGAAATGGGGAGGAGTCCTGGGCTGGCAGGCTGTCGGTCCCTGCTGTGTGATAAGTAATGGCAGCTCAGAGAGTCAAGAAATTAAAGCTTTTTAAAGAAAGTTGTTTAGAAAGTCTTTCAGGACACTCATGTGCTTTTTAACGTGGGCTCCACGAGAATTTTGGGTGGAAATCCTAGTTACACAAGATACTTTTTTTTTCAGGTATTATTAACAAGTGATTAAGTGTGTTTTTAGAAAGAAGAGAGTAGAAAGTTTACCTGAATCAGGTGGGGATTTTCATCTACTGTTCAGAACTCAGGGAAAAATTATTCACTACCACGGAGAGAGTTGTGATGAAATGTCTGTAACACCAGGGAGAGTGAACGCAGACATATATTGTAGAAGTAATTAAGGGTAAAGAAAAATCTGTGGCTTCGGGTAGAGAGCTTAACAGATTGAGATATTTTGGGCAAAAGTCCTGGTTTGATGTGTTGCTTATTGATATTAGAATTGATAGAAGGTATTTGGTTAGTTTTATGAATTACCCCACTATATGGCTCGTTGATGACGACTAGCGAGGGTTTGAGGTTACTTTTGATATTTACCACAATAGGAAGTTCAAATTGTCTTAATGTGGGCTCCACGGGAATGTTGGGTTAATTTCCTGATATCGCTGAGTACAGAGTGATATCAGGCTCATTGTGTACATAAATTCCTTTTTTAAAAATTGTTTAGTTTTCATGATGGATGTGACTCTTAGTTTTATGCTTATTTTATTACCCTGGGAGAGAGTGCAAGATACAAGCTTTTCTGGTTTCAGACTAGGGAACAGAGTATTTTGGGAGAAAGATTTTGTCCTTGTGTTTTTAAAAATTGTGATTAGGCTCTGGAAGCCTCACAGAGTCATACTGATCAGATTTGAGAGCGGTTGACCGCCTGAAAAAATATATTCAGGAAAATCAAAGAAAAAGATATCTCGATTCTAAACCTTTGTCTTGAGAGTTGTATTCTGCAGAGTGTGCCTACTTGGGATCCTGGTCTCAGTGACTTTCAGCTGGGTCCAGTCAGGACATATGAGCTATCGAATTTGCTTCATTCTTCATACCCTCTACCCCTAAGGATATCTCAACGCCCGTGTATACATGAAGAAGTTATGGAGGAATCCTCGTCTAAATTCCCTAGAATTTGTGGGGTGGGGCTGGAATCGGTTATTCTAAAGTTGTTTTTATAAGGAATTTAACATTGGCTGAAATTTAGCAGGGAGGAATAACATAGATTGAGCTATACAGTCAGAATCGCTTTTGGTAACTAAGCTTAATCTTATCTTTGTTTGGGTACAGAATTTATTTGACAAAAAAAAATTTAAAAGTACAAGAAGAGCCAGTCCTAATGTTTTTGTCATTACAAACGTCTGAGTGGATTACACCTGTGAGTTAAGATTCACATAGCAAAGTCATGGCTCTGACTTTGTGAGAGAACTTTCAAGACAATATTAAGATATAAAGACAACAGTCCAGATTGTCTTAGATAGATAGGTGGTTTTCAACAACGTCAGAAGTCCACAAAATTAGATATTTAAAGTTATGATTCATCGTTAGTTGCTCCTCACTGTTCCCCTTTGGAAGATTTAATGAAGAATTTGAACATCTCTACCTCCAGATGAGGCAATATTTGTGGCTAGTCAGTCACTGGAAAAAAATGCCTGTTTCATCTGCAGATTAATACTATCCGGAAAAGGACAAATTATGCAGAGGATTTGACTATAAACCCTGCCATTACAGGGTATCAGACCTTCCAAGTCTGCATTTCAAGAGGCTGTCAGTTGATCTTGGGACAGAAGGCTGAAGACTTGCGCTCACACGTTGCTAACAGGGGACTGTGCTAGCGGAGATTTGTCTCTACAACCTCTCAGTTCTAGACGTCCTCTCAGGCTTCCTATGTGCATAGATATTTGGTCATTCTCAGATTTCTGACGGGGTTGGAGACTGATTATAGTCTCATTGCTTATCAGGCTGTATAACTCTGAATATACATATTTTATTGGATAGTTATCAGACAGTACACAAGCGAGCCAAGACATAATATAGATTTTAAGCCTTCCTGAAGCTGGAATGAAGAACTAAATGTTCTTTCTAACTGATATAGTGATGGACTGCGGGTTGAGGATATAATCTGCTTTATAAATTGTAGGACAGTAATAATCTTACTCAATTGATATGTAAATGAGAAGGCTGTTTAACTGGACAAAAAGGGAGAAATGTTGTTTACACTGAAGTCATCTGTATTTTGATGCTAATCCACTGCCCCCAGGACAGATGCCTCGTCCTGGACTCAGAACTCAGGTGACTTCCCCAGAACCACCTCCCAATTAAGTTTGTGAAGTACAGGTGAGGGGCAGGTACAGGATAGAAGGAGGCCTGTCATTGGAGGAAAAGGAAGGAAGGGCAGGAAAGAAGTTTGAAGGAAGTAGAAGAGACTAGAGGAAAAGGAGAGACAGGAAGAGGAGAGGGTGAGAAGCCGCGGCAGGTGAGGTTAAGATTCTGTTCTGTGTATTTACTGGTTGTTATTAATGTTCCTAAGTGATGGATGGTACCCGGCTTTGTGTGCTTAAGTGGGCAATTATATCTTATCAATTGGGTCAAAGATTACTGTGTTGTGTGTTCTTTTATGTGAGATTTTGACTGTAAGAACGTGTGCAGCAGTAAGAGACACTGGGCAGCTGAGGAGTGGGATGTATTCAACCAAGATATCTAGCAGAGACGTGGTAAATTACGGTGCCAGAGATAGTGGGTAAAAGACGACTTTTTATTTTTATATTTTTGCAAAACACATTCACTTCTGTATTTGAAATGCTCTTGGTGTGTCCCTTGGGGAAGATCTATATCTGGTTCCTGACAGAATGTGCTTCTTAGGTTCATCAATCTTGTCTAGTTTTGGTGGCTGATATATATATATATATATATATATATATATATATATATATATATATATATATATATATATATATGGTCAATGTAAGGAAATATGTTCAGCAGGGAGGACACGGCAGGTGTCAGTGACATCACCATTAGGCCCTCCTTGAAAACTCTCTTGTAACCTGGAGATCCCGAGCTTCTCCTGTGAGGTCACAGTGTTGTTGCAACTCCCTTTCTGATATGCCTTCAGGACCTCTAGGGTTTACTAACTGGCCTGTAATTCAGAATAACGAGCCATTGGGGAGTGAGAAGAAAGAGGATGAAGAGATCAGAATGGGGAGAAGGAAGCTGGTCTTCTGACTTGGTATAAAAAAAGGAAGAAATACGTGGTGCTTGGGAAAGCTCAGTGAGTCCCGGGTGGGGGTTGAGTAGGATCACTGAAGAGATAGACTTGATCTGAGCCGTCCACGTATGGGAGTCCAGAGCTGCGAGCCTCTCAGAAGCATATGGACTTCTCAGTTCTTATGGCTCCTGGAAGTCAGAGAGTTTATATCATTCATTTCTTTATTCCAAAAGCCAAGTGTTTGGAAGATCACAGATGTTTTCCTGAGAGCTCATGGCATTTATTCTTTTTGTCAATTATAAAAATGCCCTAAGAACGAAATGAAAGACAAGAATTGTGTCCTCTGCTCAGAGTAAACTCCTCCAGGCTTTGGATACCAATAGTGCAGTTTGTGTCTTTCACTAATATCTGGGAGAGAGAAGTGCTTCTAGTTGAGACTTCATCATCTCAGACTTTCCACTAGTATTTACACTGACTAACACTTTAGATTTCTGAGTCAAATGGTGAGATAAGCTTGCAGTTTTCCTTTCTTTTATTTCATTTATTTATTTATTTATTTATTTATTTATTTATTTATTTATTTATTTGCAAAACTCTCACATCTCATCCTGGGTGACGATGTGGATTAGACCCATCGGATGAAATGAATTGAAAAACTCTCCTGGGAATTAAAGTGTTGAGGAAATCACATTGATGTATCATAAATGCAGAGCCAAGAGCAATGTTCAGACTAGTCTGGGGAGATGCTGCCTTCATCAGAGACCACAGATCTTTGGTGGAGCATGATTCAGTATTAAACTGGGAAGGAAAAATGATGGTTGATATTGTTCTAGTAGATCTCACAACATTAAAAAGTGTTTCTTCCAGATCACTGAATGATTATTGTAAAGCAAATCCCGGAATGCACTTATGAGACCCACCATCAGCCTGTGAAATAATGTGTGAAAGAAGAAATCTGTGTCTCTCCAGGGACAAACTGTTGCTTTCAAACCAACAGTAAAGTTTCCATTATCTGAATGAGACATAGGTATATACACATTATAGCAGGACGGACAGAGTTTCTTCAGGTCCATGAATGAGGTATTCAGCAGTTGACTGGCTCAGCAATAAAGGTAATTTTTCCCAACTCTTGAGACCTGAGCTCCTTCACTAGGAGCCCCATGATTGACAGAAAGAACAAACTTCAGACAACTTGTCTCAGATTTTTATGTAGTTGGGGTTTCCTGGTCTTGGTCCTCAGAAGGATGGACATCTATTTTTCCAATTCTTGTTTATCGTATAATACTTCTTCCTGATGCACTCATGCAAATATATTACTGTGCATTTCCTTGATAGGTTACTTTTGCTATTTGAATCCTGTTGCCAATAACTATAGGATGTAAGAAGCACTAAATTAAAGCATCATATGGAAATCATGCTAAGGGAATGGGGCCATTGGTAATTTGTAACTGAGCTGAAACTCTTACTAGACACAAACTGCTGTAAAAGGTCTTCTCTAGATTCCTGGTGTAGAAGCTGGTTTTTCCCTAACAGAGAGTATAGGATGAATCTCTCTGTACAGAGAAAAGGGATTTATCACAATGATCACAGGCTGTGACCACATAATTTAACAATGGATGGATATTAGGAAAGTCCAAGAATCCAGGAGTTGAGCAGTCCACAAGCCTAGATGTCTCATCTGGTCATTACTATATGGTTAAATCCTCAGTAAGCAGGTTCTATTGTCTGTGAGGGTTTGGTAGCAATGTGAGTGCAAGCTGGAAAAAGTAACAGCTTCTTTCTTCCATGTTTTCTATGGGATTCAAGTATAATGCATTATTAGGAGCACATCGAGATTGCCATTTTTCAATAGACTAATATCTTAAACTGAACGTTCTTTTCAGGGAAGCTGCAGCCTCACAGCAGGGCTCAGGAGTGGGAACTGCAAGACCCAGTCTGGGCAGATGTTCCCGTTCATCGAGCTCACCTTACAGTGTTGCAGATATACCCAAGAAATCCTCAATCAACTCCCTTTCAAACATGGTCTTCTGGGATTTGTAGACATCACAGCCACTAACATCACCAATTCAATTCAAGATTACTCACAACAATAAGTAATGGAGTGAGAACAGTTCCTTTGGTCTTTATAGGTAATCAAAGACTTCATAGGCAGATGCAGTGATCTAATCTCGCTGCAACTGAATGGGGAGCTGATGACGTGGCTGAAGCAGATTGGAGCTCTGCTGTTATGAAAAGGGTTCCGTAAATCCCGTGCTGACAGCTGTCATCCAGTCATGCTGAAGGCCAGCACACCTGAGAGATTATATGCATCATGGAGGAGGACAGTATTTTCTTGTGACATGGATTTTCAAAAAAAATGACTTTTACTCTATTCCTCAGTGCTTCAATATGATGCTGTTTTCATGAAACCATGGGGGAGGGAAGCTTAACAGATCACACAGGATTGAGTATCCATTCTTCATGTGCTGACATGTCTCTACCTCTAATCCCATGTTTAACAATCCAGTGCATCTAAATCTCCAGTGAATCAGTTACTGATTTTCTACCATGCTGTTCTGCTGAAGTCATTTTGCAGAAGTCCACTTCCTAGTGATTATTAAAACAATGAATGTTGTGAAGTTTTTTATGATCTACACACTGGCCTTTCCCTCCCTCAAGCATGTACTTCTGCATTTACAGCTCTCAGCCAGTGTTCTCAACCTTTCCCTACCACAACCCACAGACGTCGACACTTGTATGAGGATGCTGTCTGAAAAGCAGATGAAGAGCTTTAGCATTGTTGTTCCTCACTGTAGTAATATTAACAAATACAGCAGACCATATGATGAATTCAGCTCTGTTCACAAACTGGTTAATTGCCAAGAAAATCCCAAACAGTTGTGAGTACATTCTAGTCAGAGTCCCAGAAAAGACAAATATGAAATGCAAAATTTCAGAGCTCTTCTTCAAAGACTGCCTATGAAAGAAGCTGCTTGCAAAACACTGTCCTAGAATATTAATTCCATTCACACTTTTACATTTTGCTTTGATGTCTTGCAATGTCGTTTATTAATCATGGAACTGCAGTTCTCTTCTCTGGTCTCCAGTGAGAAGGATTCATTCCTAAAAAAGATGTATCTGCAGATGACTAAAAAAATAAAAAAAAAAAACGAATAGATCTTGATTAAAGTTCTGGGATAAAGATGAAACATCCTACCACAAAAATCAAATTAAAAGTAGATTTGACATATATATGTATGTGTATATATATATATATATATATATATATATATATATATACATACATATATATATATATATATATTGTGTGTGTGGTTTTTTTTTGTTTTTTCTTTTTTGTGAGTGTGTGTGTGATTTGGTTGCGGTATGTGAACTGTATGTTGGGTAATTCAAGCTTTTGGGGTATTGAGTGTGTGTGTGTGTGTGTGTGTGTGTGTGTGTGTGTCTGTGTGTGTGTGTTTTGTTTTTGTTTTTGTTTTTTTTTGTTTTGTGTGTGTGTGATTTGGTTGCCTCATTCCGGATGGTATTTCATAGTTTCATTCATTTGTTATGAATTTCACTATGTCATTGTATTTGATTACTGAGGGGCTCTCCATTACGTAGATGAACCACATTTTCTGTACCCATTCCTGTGGTCAAATCATCTGGGTTCTTCCTAGCTTCTGACTATCATGAATACAGCTGCTGTAAACAGAGTACAACGTGTGTCCTGGTTCTATGTTGGGGCATCATTTGGGAATATGCCCAGCAGTGGGGTAGCTAAGTCCTCAGCATATACCATGTCCAATGTTCTGAGGAAAGTCCAGAGTAATTTCTGGAATATAGTATCTCATTTCAATCCCACCAATAATGGAGGAGTCTTACCCTTTCTTCACATGGTGACCAGCATCTGTTGTTAACTGAATGGTTGATCTTAGCCATTCTGCCTGCTGTATCTTTTGATTTGCATTACCCTGATGAAGAATGACGTTGAACATTTCTTTATGTATTTCTCAGCCATTCAAAATTCTTCTGCTGAAAATTATTTGATTAGATCTGTACCCCATTTTTAAAAGGGTTATTTGACTTTCTGGAGCATAACTTCTTGAGTTCTTTGTACATATTGAATATTAATTCTCTTTCAGATATAGGAGGGCAGCGATCTTTTTTCAAGGTATTAGTGGCCATTTTGTCAAAAAGACAGGGTTCTTTGCCTTGAACACACTTTGCAATTTTACAAGGTCCAATCTCTCAACCCCCTCATCGTAGAGCATAAGCCACTTGTTTGGGGTTCTGTTCAAGATATTTTCCATAGTCATCACGTGTTCAAGCTTTTCCCCATTTTTTCTTCTTTTATTTTTTTTTCTTTTTTTCAGAACTGGGGACCGAACCCAGGGCCTTGCGCTCGCTAGGCGAGCGCTCTACCACTGGGCCAGATCCCCAAACCCCCCCCACTTTTTCTTCTATTAGTTTGTGTATATCTCTTTTTTCTCGATGCCCTTAGTCCACTTGGACTTCAGCTTCGTACAGCGTGATAAGAATGGATGGATTTACATTAATTTACATGCTGACAACTACGTGAACCAACACAGGTGTTTACTTGCCTGTCTCTGTACCAATACCATATAATTTTTATAACTATTGATGGGTATTCAGCTTGAGCTTAGGGATGTTGATTTCCCCAGAATTTCTTTTATTTTGAGAATAGTTTTCACTTCCTAGTTTTTTTTCTTATTCTAAATGAACTTGCATATTTCTCCTTCTAACTGTATGAATAATTTTGTTGAGATTTTCTTGGGGACTGCATTGAATCTGTAGATTGATTTTGGCAAAGGGACATTTTTACTATATCAATACTGCCAATCCATGACCATGAAAGGTCTTTCCATCTTCTCAAATTTTCTTCTATTAGAGACATTAAGTTCTCGTCATAAGGCGCTTTCACTTGCCTGGTTTGAGTTGCACGGAGGTATTTTTTGTTATTTGTGATTATTGTGAAGAGTGTCATTTCCCTAATTTCTTTCTCGGTATGTTTATTCATGGAAGGTCACTGATCTGTTTGAGTTAATTCTATATCCAGAATTTTCCTGAAGCTGTTTATCACGTGCAGTAGTTTTCTGGTGGAAATAATGGAGTCACTTAGGTATACTATCATATCACCTGCAAATAGTGATATATTGGCCTCTTCCTTTCATATTTGTATCCCTTTGTCCTCCTTTTGTTGTCTAATTGGTCAGGCTAGCACATGGAGTACTATATTGAATAAGTAGGAAGAGAATGGATAGCCTTGTCTAGTCCCTGATTTTAGAGGAAGAGCTTCAAGTTTCTCTTCATTTAGTTTGATTTTTGGCTACTGGTTTGCTGTCCATGACTTTACTATGGTTGAGTATGGGCCTTGAATTCCTATCATTGCAAGGCTTTGGCTATGAAGGGGCGTTTTATTTTGTCAAATGCTTTCGCAGCATCTAATGAGAGGGAAATGTCATTTTTTTTCTTTCAGTTTGATTATCTGGTGGATTATGTTGATGGAATTCCATATGGAAATATCCTTGCATTCCTGTTTTGAAGTCTCCTTGATCGTGATGGATGACCATTTTGATGTGTTCATGGGTTTGGTTTGCAATGATTTGATTGAATATTTTTAGTCAATATTCAAAAGGGAAATTGGTCTGATGTTCACCTTCTTTATTGGGTCCTTGTGTGCTTTAGGTATAAGCGTCACGGTGGCTTCATCGATGGAATTGGGTAGTGGTCCTCTGTTTGTATTTTGTGGAATTATTTTGGACAATAGTGGTATTTGGTTCTAGGAAGTGCGGATAGAATTTTCCACTAAAATCATCTGGTCCTGGGATCTTTTCCCAATTGGGAGCCTTATAATAATTGTTTCTAATTTTTTTCGTATTCATGGTACAGTTTAGATATTTTATCTGACCCTGACTTAATTTTGGTAACTGCTCCCTGTATAGAAAATTGATCATTTGGTCCAGATATTCTACTTTTCTTGAATATAAATTTCAGTAATACGGTATGATGATGTTTTGAATTTCTGCAGATTCTGTTGTTTTGTCTCCCTCTCCTTTCTGATTTTGTTATTTGGATACTTTCTCTGTGCCCTTTTGTCATTCTAGGTCAGGTTTATGTACCATGTTGATTTACCCTTGGATCCAGCTCCTGGTTCTATTGATTCTTTGTCGAGTTCTTTGTGTTTCTCCTTAGTTGATTTCAGACCAGAGTTTGATTATTTCCTGCCTTCTGCTCCTCTCGGGTGAATCTGCTTCTTTTTGCTTTTGAGCTTTTATATTTGTTGTCAAGCTGCTAATGTATGCTCTCTCCAGTTTCCCTTTGGATGCTCTCAGAGCTATGAGTTTTCCTCTTAGCTCTCCTTTCACTGTGTCCCAGAAGTTTGTTTGTTGTACCTTACATTCCTAAAATTTTAAAACATTTTTAATTTTTTTAATTTTTTTCTTTAGTTCTTCCTCTACCAAGTTATCACTGAGTAAAATATTGGTCAACCTCTATGAGTATTTGGGCTTCCTGACATTTTTGTTGTTATTGAATCCAGCCTTAGGTCATGGTAGTGTGAGAAAATGCATGGGATTATTTCACTCTTTTGTATCTGTGGATGCCTCTTTTATGACCAACTGTATGATCAGTTTTGGAGAATGTGCCATGAGTTCCTGAGAATAAGGTATATTCTTTTGTTCAAGGATGAAATATTCTATAGATATTTCTTAAATCCATTTGGTTCAAAAGCTATTAATTTCTCTGTGTCTCCGGTTTCCCATTCCATGATCTGGCCATTGCTGAGTGTGGGTTGTTAATGTCTCCCACGACTATTTCGTTAGCCTGAGCTTTATTTCAGTTTCCTTTATAAATTTAGGTGCTGTTGGATGTAGCGTATAGATATTCAGTATAGAGAGTTGATCTCGGTGGATTTTTTTCTTTGATGAAAATGAAGTGTCCTTCCTTATCTTTTTTTTTTCTTTTTTGATAACTTTTGGTTGAATTAGATACTGCATTGTATCCTCCAGGATGTTTCTACAGACCATTTTCTTAGAAAATTGTTTTCCAGCCTTTTATTCTGAGATACTATCTGTCTTTGTCACTGAGCTGTGTTTCCTTAATGCAACAAAATTCTAGTTCTTCTTTATGTATGCAGTCTGTTAGTCTATGTCTTTTTTATTGGAGAATTTTGCATTGATGCTAAGAGATATTAAGGAATAGTTATTGTGGATTTCTGATATTATTTTTTGGTAGATGTGGCGTTATGTTTGTGTGACTCTCTTCTTTTGGGTTTGTTGCAAGAGGATTAATTTCTTGCTTTTTATGGGGTGTAGTTTCCCTCCTTGTGTTGGAGTTTCCCATCTATTATCTTTTGTAGGGCAGGATTTGTGAAAATATACTGTGTAAATTATGTTTATCATAAAATACCTTGGTTTCTCCAACTGTGTTGATTGAAAGTTTGGCAGGGGACAGTAGCCTGGGCTGGCATTTATGTAATCTTAGTGTTTTATAAAATCCACTCTGGATCTGACTTTCATAGTCTCTGGTGAGAAGTCTGGTGTAATTCCTATAGGTATGCCCATATATGTATTTGACTTTTTCCCTTAATGCCTTTAATATTCTTTATTATTCTTTGTGCATTTGGTGTTTTGACTATTATGTGAAGGGAGAAATTTCTCTTTAGTCCAATCTATTTGGAGAAATATATGATTCTTTTATTATTATAGGCATTTCTCCCTTTAGGTTAGGGAAGTTTTCTCCTATAATTTTTTGAAGATATCTACTGACCCTTTTATATGGGAATCTTTACTCTCTTTTATACCCATTTTTCCTTTGGTTTGATCTCATTGTTTCCTGGATTTCCTGGATGTTTTCCATTAGGAGCTTTTTGAGCTTTACATTTTCTTTGATGGTTATGTAAATGTTTTCTACAGTATCTTCTGCCCCTGAGATTTTCATTCTTTATCTCTTGTATTCTCTTTCTGATTCTTCTGTCTATGACTTCTGATTTCTTCCCTAGGTTTTCCACCTCCAGGGTTGTCTCTGTGCTTTCTTTATTGATTCTATTTCCATTTATTGATCCTAGATTTTTTTTTAAATTCCTTCATCTGTTTGACTGTGTTTTCCTGTAATTCTTGAAGGAATTTTGTGTTTCCCATTTAAGGGCTTCTAATTATTTACCTGTGTTGTCCTGTATTTCTTGAAGAGATTTATTTGTTCTGTACATAATGTCCTCTATCATCATCATGAAAAATGATTTTGAATCCACATCTTGCTTTTTCAGTTCGTTGGGATATCCAATATTTGCTATCTTGGGATAAGGGAGCTCTGATGATGCCAAGTGGTTTTGGTTGTTATTGCTTAGGTTTCTGTGCTTGACTCTGGCCATCAGGTTTTCTCTGGTGTTTCGTGGTCTTGCTGTCTCTGACAGTGGCTTCACCATCCTGTAAAACTCTTTGTCACTGTTCCTATAGACTTCTTTTCTCCCACCAAGATGTGGGTACAGAGATATGTGGGACCAGATCAGCAATGGGTGCAGGCAGAAACAGGAAGTGTCCTCCCCGAGACTACTCTTGTTTTCTGTGTCCTCAGGCCTCCAGCCTGGTTGCTTGGAGCAGAAGGGTTGGTCTCGCCTGTGTTCTCAGTTGTGTTACTCTTCCTGACCACCGGCCTTCAACTCTGGACACAGGTACATAATGGAAGGATCCCCTCCCGTCCTCTTCCTAGGTTCCTGTATTCATAGGTTCTAAACAGCTTCCTCTCAGCACAGGAATGTGAGTAGAGGTAATGGTTTCCCCTAAGTTCTCCGAATTGTCCATGATTCTGGGAGTCCAGGTTTCTCCCCCACCGAATTTGGGTACAGTGAGCTATTGTCCTATGTCATCTCTGGGCACAGCCAGAAACAGGAAGCTTCTATGTTCTTGATAGTATCATCCTAATAAATGAAAATATCAGGATAGGCATTTCCTCTATATGAAATATATATTGAGTGGGTTGTCATGGGGAGGTGGATACAACTAGATACAAAATACACTTGAATAATGTGGTGTATTAAGATACATCCTGAATGGAATCTGTGGAGAAGAATGAGAGAGTCTGTATTATATAAAATGGATTATGAAATTGAGTGGAAAAATTCTTCTAATAAACATAATATAATTTTAAATTGAATCTTCTTCATCATTTATTTATATAACACATCTTCACTAGGCATCTAGAATTTCATCGATTATGATACATTAAGGATGCAAATAAGAAAAAAAATGAATCTTCCATAAACAGGCATTTTAGATTTTTTGTTGCATCTTAAGCAGAACCATGGGTAATTCAGAGAACACAGGGGAAATCATTACCTCTGCTCCCTTAATGTAAAGGGAGAGAAAGAACTAAGAGTGTTGTCAAGCATGTGCTCACAGGTACTTATTAATATAATGGGTCCATGGTCTTTATTTTCACTGAGCTTGGTTTTGATGGGGGTAATCTGAGTTTCAATTTTGTAATTTCTTTCTGTGTTTTATAACTTATTTTACTATATCATTTATCTTTCATAAAGATTTATATTTTATTCAGTTTGTTTATTTTATTTATATTTCATTTCAGCATTTCTGCTGAGATTAGATCTCTCCAAAGTAAATGAACTAAAGAAACCAATTTTGATATTTTACTAACATACCAGATTACCGCAGACGATTTGGCTATTTGATTATAGGAGAGCAATAACTATGCTTCCTTTGGTATAGAATATGAAGATGAAACCAAAACACAAGTTAAATAATTCAAATAAGGTATTAGGTATAATGGTGAATTTTGTAATTGGATGGATTCACTATCATTATAATTAGACCTGATATGATGTAGAGAATTACAAAGAGCTAATATGTGACTATTTCAATAAAACACCTAATATACTGTGACTAATTTCAGTTTCATTGACATTTTGGTTGGGTCACAAGCCTTTAACAGCTGAGGTATTTTTGTAGCCTCTTATGTGGAGTTCTCATGCACACTAAATGTATTTACTCTGTAGTATGCAGAAGAGTTCAGAAAGCATATATAACATAATAAACACAAGAAAAATAAAATTTTATAGCCATAATCATAGAAAGATTATTTGTCCTCAACATTTATGCTAGCATGTCAGAAAAGGATTCAATGTGCAATTGTCTTAACACTCTTCCAGGCAAGCCACACATCCAGGGAGGTTCTGATGTGAGTGGATCCACACTGAGTTGTAGTGACCTAAATCTGAGCTGTTCTCGCCATACTGAACGTGTTACCTTTCATCCTCTGTGGCTGAGACCTTGTATGAACAACCCTAAGAAACCTAGGCTCTCCTGTTCTATCTGCAACTCATTAAGTCTCTCAGAAACCATGTTAGGAATCCCAGTGTGTTTCGTTACTATAACCTTTCTCTGCCTGAGGCATCTCATCTGTAAAATAAGAATAAAAATCCTCTTTGTTTAACAAACACTTAATATTGTTGAGACCCGGGAGCTGTCCCAGGTGCTGAACACAGAGTACAGCCAGACACAGGTTCAGTGCTCATGAGAGTTAACAGCTGAGTTGGGAGAGATGCATAATTAATACGATCATATATTAATATAATAAAGAACTTGGTAGTGGAAAAGCTTGAAAGAAAGAAAAATAAAACAAGGAAAGAACAGAGAATCAAAACAGAATTTACAGGTGTGATTGGACTGGAAATCATGCCCACTGCAAAACAGGCAGGATGGCACAAGTTCACTTCTGAAATAAATAACTCTAAAGTTCCACATCTTTGCTCAGAAGAAAAAAAGTGCGTATTACAGATAAAACTTTTAAAAAGTTTTGTTTATTCCCAGACAACATCTAGTGGAATTGCTAAAAAACTGGGCTAATTGAAGAAATGATAAAATGGTGCCACAGAGGCGACATAGTAATTAAGAATGCAAACTGCTTTTACAGAAGATCTGAGTTTGGATTCAGGCTCCCGTGTCCTGTGACCAACAACCACTTGTTATTTCAGCTCCAGGGAATCTACCGCCCCCTGCTGGCTTTCTTGGACATCGTGCTCATATGTGTACACACACACACACACACACACACACACACACACACACACACACGTTCACTCACAGAGATAATTAAAAATTAAAAAGTAGACTTTGAAAAAGAATGTTACAGAAGAATCATTTAAGGAGACAAAATAATGAGTCAGAAATTGATATTCATACACAGAAATCAGTGCATGAGGGACAGAGTAATTAAAACAGAACTAAAATTAACATTTTCAGTCATGATTGCTCTTTAAAATTAAATAATAGCAATATGTGTTCACATCTGAAGTAAATATAAAATAGACAGCAAGCTAGAGCAGATGGGAAGGAGTAATTGGAAATATAAGATTCCACGGGCTACGTACTAATACAACTAAAGAAGTATTTAACTAGGGGTGAGTCTGGACTCTTTGACACATATTGTAAATACCAGGTGTGGTGGGAACACATAAAACAGGTGTTTTAATTTTTTTAATACATCTAGATGCTGAGGACCAGGGATACCAGAACATCTGCTTACATCCTGCTAACTAGAAAAAGAGTGGCCTCATCTTTAGTGCCCATTCTTGAGAAGGTGAAAAAAAAAGCCAGATTATGTCTACTGGGTTTGAAGAACATGTGGACTGTGACGAATTGGTAGCCAGAATGCCTGCAACATCTACAAAACACAGTACTGGAGAGAACAGTGAAAGATTCAAAGAAGATCACACTGTGCCTAGGCCACCTTCTGCTGACTCTTCTACTGACAAACTGGGACAGGAAATTCCCCCACACATTCCAGGGTCACATAAACCTTCCTCTCTTGCCATAGAGATCTCGGATCTTCCACTTTTCCAGGAGTTTCTGGAACTATCCAAATGTTTCCAAGGATCTATAGGTCATTCCACATTTGCCCAGGTATCCCAAGTCTTCCCACAGATCCTGAAAGGAAATCATACTCTCCTCTTCCAGAAGGAGTGTCTTTTTTATTCCATCTTTATTAAATTGGGTATTTCTTATTTACATTTCAAATGTTATTCCCTTCCCTGGTTTCCAGGCTAACATCTCCCTAGCACCTCCCACTCCCCTTCTATAGGGGTGTTCCTCTCCTGATGTACCCCCACATTCTGCCCTTTCCCAACAATGCCATTCACTGGGGAGTTCAGTCTTGGCAGGAGCAGAGACTTACCCTTCCACTGGTGCAGGACTCCCAGCAGCCGAGATGGTTCTTTTCTGCGCATGTGCACACACGTGTGCTGATGAGCCCGCAAACCCTCTATTCCTCTGGGAGAACGTTGCCCTAGAGATATAACAGCCAGAATATAGGCATCGAGACCCTGGCAGCCTGAGAGTCCTGCAGAGGCTGACAGTCTCCACTGCCCCTTATGTGACAATCAGTGTTGAATGTCTGGGAATTCTGAAGTGGCTTTTGTTGTATCGACTGACTTGTTAGCAGAAATGTGAGAGCATCAGTAACCCACACAGAGGTGGCTCATATCTCACAGGTGACAGGCATGGCACTTGTGCTTGCCCAGATGCCCTTTCATGGTGTGCATGTGTTTCTCTCCCTCTCCAAGCAGGCTTCGGTGCAGGGAAAAATCCCGTCATCTCTCTCTCCATAAAAGGATATTCAGCTCTGGTTTGAACGTCAAACCAACAGCCATGTGTGCCGTGGAACAGCAATGAGAACAGATTCCTTTACGTATGCAAATATATTCCGAGCGATACTATGGATTTATAATTATAAGATTATTACCAGCAGGTAATGAAATTAAGATTTAAATATCGTGCTCCATTTAAATGGCAGGTAAGCTTTTGGCTGGATCAGGAATCAGCACATTGTTGGGTAAATACTAATCGGGCTGTGATGACATCCCATAATTAGTTAGGGCTTGGGGGGGGATAAGATTTTCTTTGCTACCTGCCATTTTAGCTCAAGGCAACTTTGAGGCTTCAGGGAGGAAGCTCTCAGCCTCAGAAGGGTTTCCATTAGAAGGAGGAGATGGTTGAAGCAGTTCTCCCAGCTCCGGGTGAGAGTCTAATTCTAGACCTGGGTAATAAGATCAACAGTTAGATCTAACTGCAGACACACAATAGGATGCAGTTCAGGCTGATTAGCCACACAAAGCCATTAGGTGGATCAATGAAAAGTCAGCATTTCTCTTCCTGAGCAGAACAATCCGCACTGCAGCTGCGCGTGTGTGGCTGCAGGCTCATGTCTCTACAGGTGCTCTCTGAGCCACCTGCAGGTATAGGATGGTATACAGACTTTATCCCAACCTACAGTGAAGAGGTGCTCATCCAGGCTCCAGGCTAGAAGGAACTGAAGTTCAGAGATGTCTTTGTTCAGGTCCACACAGCAAAGGGCAGGGCAGAGAGAGATTCGCTCTCGGTATGTCTGAGTCTTTAAGACATCCTCAGAGACACAGCTGCAAATCTCCACCCCCACCCATTGATCCCAAAGCAAGAGTGACCATCAAGATATCTAAGACGTGCCTTCCACTGTGCACGGAGAAAAACTTCTGTACAAGTTGACCTCTCTTCTAGGGTGCACAAGGAAAACCTTCCTCCAGTCCCTCCCACCAGCTCTGGGGTGGCAGGAGAGGGAGCAGTCAGGGTCCCTCCATCTTGACAGTTGCAAGGCTTTTTCAGTCTCAGTCCGCACCTTCTAAGTTTTGGGTGGGTTGGGGGTGGGGGTTTGGAGAGCCCTGCCTGTACTATCCGAGTTTGAAGAACGCACAGACAGGCTCCGGGACATGTGCGCCTTCTAGCGCCAGTCAGAGGGACAATATCTCCGTGAGTTCTCACCTGTGAGACCTACATCCACCTCTGACCTGGGCACAGCCATATCCCTCTAATTAGAGAGGGCCACCGGCCATTTGGTAGGTCAGTGAGCGCCTAATAGGGCTACAGGAAGAGCATTTAGCTGCACAAGGTCTTGGATTTGGTCTTCAGCGCTACTTTTTTTTTTTTTTGAGCTGGGGACCGAACCCAGGGCTTTGTGCTTCCTAGTTAAGCGCTCTACCACTGAGCTAAATCCCCAGCCCCTCTTCAGCGCTACTTAAAGAACAAAACAGGGCATTTCGACCAACCCCTTTCTTTTTACATCAAAAACGGACGAGTGGAGCCTAATTGCAGTTTCTACTTATGTATTTTATCTATCCATTTCTTCCTTCCTTCCTTCCTTCCTTTCTTCCTTCCTTTCTTTCTTTCTTTCTTTCTTTCTTTCTTTCTTTCTTTCTTTCTTTCTTTCTTTCTTTGTGTGTGTGAGAGATATGTATGTGTACTCATGTGTTTGAATGTGTATTGTACGGACGTGTGTATGAGTGATATGATATCATAGATTTTCATTGCTTTCCTGTCAGATTCTCCGCAGCAAGGTCTTTCAGTCAAAATCAGACTCACTGATATGACGAGTTCTGCTTTCCAGTTTACTCTCTGGATTCCCTAACTCTGTCTTCCCAGGCTTTAATTATAGGCAACCTCCACACACACACCCTTTGACCCCTCCCCCATTTCTTTGGGTTTCCAGGGTAGGGGAGTTGTACCTAGGTCTCTATTCTTCGATGGAAAGTGCTTTATTTGTGGAGCCATCTCCCTGGCTTCTGTAGTGTATGTCGAATGCTCATATATAACTAAGCGAGTGCTTTGAAATTGCAAAGGAATGATACCTAAGTCATCTCAGGCCAGGGGGCCATGGCTCTTGGTGCATTTGAATGTAGGTAGCGGTCCTCAGCCTCATCAGTGTCTCTGATGCTGAAATTGTAACCTTTTCTTTTTCTTTTTCCTTCTTCATTTTTTTTATATCAGTGTCTATTCATTATCCACAGTGCTGGGTTGCATCAAGACAACTTCCTTTAACCATGTCATGTGCTTTACCCTATCAGACCTTCCTGCTCACCCCCATTCCCCACCCCCCTGCCTAGTCTCCTTCCTTCTCCAGGCCTTTGTCTGCCTTCGTGACATACGGACATAGATGGGTTTTTTGTTTGTTTGTTTGTTTTTTTGTTTGTTTTTTTGTTTGTTTGTTGTTGGATCTGTTAAGAATCCATAAAGATTCTGTAAAGAATTACAGGACTCACAAAGGAGACAAAAATGACAGTATTTGCTTCTCGGTGTCTGGTTGATTTTGCTTAATGGGGTGTTCTCCAGTTTTCCTACCAAAGACTTAATTCCATCCCTTTTGTGGCTGGATAAAATTTCAATGTGTATGTGTACCAGGACTTATTCAATGGTCTATTGATGGATGCTCAGGATGATTCCACATCTTGGCTACTGAGAATGGTGCCAGGGTAAGCATGGTATGCAGGTGTCCTCTGATGTGTTGCCTCTGAGTCCTGTGGGCTCGGTGTCCAAATGCTCAGGCTGACTGCCGTTCACCCAGAGGGTCTGAGCCTAAGCTGTGTGCTCTCTCTTTGGATGGAGGCTTTGCATGAGATGACTGTGTGTGTGTGCTTGTGTGTTTGTGTGTGTGTGTGTATGTGTGTGTGTGTGTGTGTGTGTGTGTGTGTGTGTGTTCTGTGAATGACAGTGCACCCTTACATTGGGACTCTTCATGGAGATTATGAAAGCTACAGCTGTGTTGGTGAGCATTGGAGATAGATGTTTACAGTACTCCATCCCTCTATCCCTCCTTACCCCTCTGCTTCCTTCTGCTCCTTTTCCCTTCCCTTTCTTCCTCCACTCCCACTTTCAAGACAGTGTCTCACTATATAGCCTTGGTGGCTTCATGCTTGCAATGATTCCCCTGCCTCAGCCTTCCAAATACCAAGAAGTTCTTTTCTTGGAGGAAGAGAAAGAATTTCAGAAGTGCAGTTGTGGGCATGGGTTGCCAGGAGAGGAGTAGACACCAGACTGTCTGACTTTGTACAAAGAAACTATGCCCAAAGCAAATAGCATTGTGGACAGTGAGGTTGACCACTGTGCCCAATCCCTGTCACCCGCACCTAAAACCACAGCTCTGGCAAGTCATGTTTTGTAAGGCATCAAGTCATTTCAGTGGTCAGATAGAACATGGCACAGGGATCCTTGGGAACATATAAAGCAGATATTATTACCTACAATTTCTAGTCTAGGGGAAGAAAGGGCCAGACAGATTCTGTGTGTGTGTGTGTGTGTGTGTGTGTGTGTGTGTGTGTGTGTGCGTTCATGTGTTGGGTCGTAGCGGGAAACAGGGTGGATAGGTGGATTTCAAGATTCTCTGAAATTTGAGTATTTTCCTGAGATTCTGGGGAGAGATATGGCTGTGTGGGTCTGTTTGGTATCTGATCTTTTAAATAGAGAAGGGCTTACATTGGGAGGGCCCTTCCCAAACAAAATGGACAAATACCACATGCTTTCCCTCATTTTGGGGGCCCTAAAATTCTTTGAAGATTCATTGTGCTCATAGGAAATGGGAGAAGGAGGTCTGTGGGAGGAAGTGGGTTGAGCATAGACCTTGCTGGTTGCAGAGGAAGAGGTGCTGCTCCTCTGTTAGCCAGCAGACTGGCCAGGACAGCATCAAGTGAACAGGCAAACCATGCTGTCATAACTTGGGGGAACCATGGTGAATTAGGATGAAAAGCATCTCTCCTGTCCCAAGCCAGACTCCCCAGGGCCTCTGGGCCATCTCAGACACTGACTAACAAAGGCATCAATATCAGAGCTGAGAGATCCACATCTGAAACTAGTCACATTCCTCAGTTTCCCCTCTGGAAGAAACAGATCAATTATAGTCAGGACCAGCTTAGGCACAGCCTAAGTTCCAGCTGCCTTTTCCACCATTACCCTTGATAGTGAAAGTGATCAGGCACTGATGAGTGGGCTGCATTCTTGGGTTATGGTTATTCTAATACAACCACTATAGGAGACATCTGTTGTTGGACATAGCACCATAGGCATGGCCATGCCTGGTTGGTTTCTATTAATATCTTTCATGAATCACAGCCTTAAGTGGATGGAGGGGTGAACGGGTTTGTGGCTGTGGGACCACTTCCCTACTGGGGACTTGGCAGGACTTGGTCTACCCTGGACTTTCTCCAGGATCCTCCCATTATGTCCTTTCCAATTAAGGTGTTAAATCAGAGAGAGAATGGGTCCAGGTGGTGTCCTGGATACAGTGGCTCTGACATCACGGTAACATCGTGTGATCAGGCTGAATTAGCACACACTCGATGTTCTCATGCTCTTCTTCAAGCCAGTGGCCTCTGCACTGAGCCCCAAGATTATTGATTAGTGAGTGAATGTAAGACTGAAAGGGGGTGGGGCTGCAGTATTGCCCTGTACATGGCAGCCGGATGTCTTCCTGTTGGCAGAGCCCACATCGGAATGACTGTGGCTCCAGACAGAGTGCCCGGGGATGAGAATTTAAATTATAATCCTTGAATCCCTAACGTAATGAGCCATCTCCCAGCCCCTGGTGTTTTGTCTGATGAGTCTGCAAGTTGCATGTTTAATATGTAAGGAATGGGAACCATGAGGAATGGGAAAAAGAGAGTGTTTGCCTCCTCTGCCCACCCTCTCTGCTCCCAGGGAGGTTGTGGCAATGGCAGGGTGCCCTCATCTTCTCACTGAACTGGACTTCGTGGATGTTCTCAGGACCTTGGAGAGGGCCAGAGACACTGCTTTCTTCTGCAGGATGTTTCTGACTCTGGAAGGTTCTGGATGAATTCCGGGTGAATTTACCTTTACCTCACAGAGAGGGAAATCAAGAGGCTCTATTATGGCACCAGCATCTGGAGTCTGTGGGACCCGTGTGGAGGACTCTGTCCTTTGTCAGCAGTCGTGGGGACACTGGATTCTGCAGTTAGAGCCTGAGCAGTTCCTGTCCCACTCAGAGACCTCCATTCAGGTAAAGCTGGATCCCCTACTACACCACAGGGGGAAATCAGTGAGTATATTACACAGCGAAGGTGAGTGTCACTGTTTCTCATTTGAACATGGGCATTTAGAGAGAGCTTTATACACAATTCTGTGGCTTTTCAGGCACCATTGTTCAAAATATATAATTTACAGCAAGGTTGAAGGACAAAGTGAAGTTTAAAAATTAGGTAAAATATAGTGATTGAATGTAGTTGATTTTATTTATTTTTTTTGGATTTATTTTGTTATTTTATATGTACCTGCACATATGTGCATGTGCTATATGCATACGGTACCCTTAGAGATCATAAGAGGGGGTCTGATCCATTCGAACTGGACTTATGGATGGTTGTGAGCTGTTAAGTGGTTGCTGGGAGTGGAACTCGGGTCTTCTGCAAGAGCAACTATTGCTCTTTAGGACTGACCCATCTCTCTAGCCCATCACTTGTTTCTCTTAGGTGATTTTCTTTTTGTAAATAAAGTTCCAAGATGGTTTTATGAGTTACATCGTTTGGGTGTAGGGATGAGAGTGTATTAGTAACAGCGTGACACCAGAGGCCATACACTTCCTGACCCTCAGTAAGGACAGTTTCAATTGTGTGTGTGTGTGCACACACGCATGCACATGCATGCATATTGTTTGCTGATTCCCTTGGAGGCCAGAAGAGGACCTCAGGTTCCAGGAGCTGATTTACAGGCAGCTGTGAGCTGCTTAAGTGGATCCTAAGAAGAGAATTTGGGTTCCCTGCGAGTTTGGAACATGCTCTTAACTGATGGGCTCTCTCTGCAGGCCCATGTGTTTCTCAGCCTCGACTGAGATATCTTTAGGAAAACGTGCACTATCTCTGCAGGCATCCTTGGCTGGTTCGGTTGCATTGATGTTTCTGGTGCTCAGCCATCAGGAGACAAAGGCTAGACCCTAGAAGATAGCTTCTCTCCATTTTAGCGTCACCCTTAACTCTCCAGTTCCTCTGTCCTGTCTTGTTTGAACCACAGTAACAATGCTGCTTCCTCCAGGACTCTGGAGGTGTGTTCTTGTCAGTTGAGCAAGGACGTGAGGCTATGAATAAAGGTCAGTGTGACTCAGTGCCTTTTGTTGTACTACGTATGAAATGTTTTGGCTGGAATTAGGGCTGGGGCTGGTTCAGGTGTGTATATTAGAGACAGCCTCAAAGTCTCTTGAGTTGAGCTTCTTTTATAACCTTAGAGGCTCTCTGGGGAGCACGTCACCAACCACACCACCTTTACCCCTGAACGGATGGCTGAACACAGGCTTTGGGGCCAAGATACTTCTGCAAGCTGTGAGACTGTGGAGTCAAACTGCTGTCCGGGCCTCAGCTTCCCAGATTCTGTCACATGCAGCTCTTCAGCTTGACATCACAAACTGGAGGGGAAGAGAGCTGGGAGCTCATTACCATGGGTGTCTTGGAACATTTGGCGGCAAGTCCTGCATTAATTAAGCCTCATTTGAATAATGAGCAAATGCTATTTATTTTCCTGGAGAGCTGCTCTGAGGGAAGCAGAGAGGCTTCTCCTACAGGAAGCCTGGTGGCCCGTGTACCCGCCGCCCATCACTTGGGGGAGGGAGGCGGAGGCAAGGGTGCTATTTTAAACTCTCTGTTGTTGAAGGAAACACCCATTACTGGAACATTGTGGGGTGATTGTCAGCTGTTTCTGTGTGAAAAGGCCTGGGGTAAGCCAACGTCTTCTCCAGTCCTTTCAACGCTGCTCTCTGCCGTGCATAGGAGATGGTCTAAAATCTGCCCATCCCATCTCCCCAAATCATGTGTCTTCTTCATCTGTTATGGGGCTGAGCAGAATGGTGGTGAACTTGGGATCATGTGGCCACCTTAGTGGTCATGAGGGGGACTCCACAGGAAGAGAGGTGTTCTCACACCAAACACACAGATCTGCCTGATCTTGAAATGGGTGCTTAAAAATGACGGCATCTCTGCACGAAAAAGCAATGGTTCCTCTGTACATATGGATATTTAAATGTGATCGGGGCTCATCATCTAGTGTAGGTAAAACAAGCATCCTATGTGCATTTTCTCTGTGATATTTTTTTCAATTGGCTGCACAGAGTGACTTCATCTCTCATGTGGTACAGGAAGAAATGAGCCAGATTCCTCCAGCTCTATAATTAAATCACATACCTTCATGCCTTTGGCTGCACCCAGCAATCTTCCTTCCCTGAACTACTTGCCCATCCGTCTAGGTCAAAGTTCAGAGCCATAAACAAAAGTACAGATGTCTCAAGCCTGTTGAGTGGTCGGCTCAAGAACTCACACATGTGGGCACTGACAGGCTGCACACTGGAGCTGCACACACTTAACATTATGATATTGTAGAGTATGGGAGGGGCTGTGCACACATGCCAATTTCATACTTCAGGGAGATACAGGACTTCATGTTCTTGGGGGTTTGGAGTCACCCAGACCCAATGAATGTTCTTTATGCAAACATCATGAGTCTTTAAGCAAGACTTTAAAACAATGGTGTAATTATCATATATGGGAAGAGACCCTGTGGTGGTTTGAATATGCACTGCCCAGGAAATGGCACTATTAGGAGGTTGGCCTTCTTGGAGGAGGTGTGTCCCTGTGGGGGTGAGTTCTTGAAATCCTTCTCCCAGCCATGTGGGGGACACTCTGCTCCTGGCTTCTTTTAGATGAAGATGGAGAACTCTCAGCTCCTTCTCCAGCACCATGTCTGTCTGCACACTGCCATGCCCTCTGCCTTGATGATAATGGACTGACATTCTAAACATGTAAGCCAGCCTCGATTACAAGTTGTCCTTGGTCATGGTGTTTCTTCTCAACAGTGGAAACCTAATTAAGACCCCAGACTGGATATTACATGGGATTGCTCAAATATCCTTGGCACCATCACTCTTTTATCTTCTGCAGTGGCCCAACCCAATCTTTATCCAGTCCAGGGTGCTCCTCCAGTCTTGGTTCTCACAGGACTCCCCTAAAGAAGGCACTTTCCCTCAGAGTCTCCTAGTGTGTACAAACCCCTGCCATGGCATCCTCTTCATTGATAGGGTGAAGTCTATTCCCGAGGATGGGGACCATGTCTCCCATGTGGTTTTGTAGAGTAGCAAAGCATCTCCAGGGACAGGGCACAGATTCTGGGGCTTAGAGAGACGGCTCAGCCATGAAGAACACTTGTCACCCTTGCAGAGGACCCAGGTTCTATTCCCAGCATCCATATGATGGCTCACAGTTGAAGTGTTAGCCAGTTTCAGGAGATCTAATGCCCTCTCTTGGCCTCTTCAGACATCAGGCAGGCATGTGGTGCACACAGTTCCATGTAGACAGAACATTTACACATTCGATAATATAAACACATCTGATTTTTAAAAGGTATGAGCTTTGGAATATGGGTGATGATGAGCGTGGATCTCAACAGCTCTCTTTTAAGGGGAGGAGGGACACCAGGAGTTTGGAACCTGGTGGCTGTAGGTGAGGGAGCACCATATGGTCATTTCAGTATAATGACTCCTGGTTTGGAAGTGCTCATCTCACGGCTCTGATCGTGCCCATGAGGCAGAGGTCTCAGCACTGAGCTTGGGAACAGTCAGCTCTGGGGGAAGGCGGCAGGTGAATGACTATGTCTTTCTTCAAATACAATGAAAGAGATTCTTTTCCCCGTGTTTTCTGTCATCATAGAGTTCTAAAAACCCCTGTGGTCCAGATGAACTTAATTTGAAAGTCATTACAATGAAGATGCGGGGGGGTGCGAGCTGACAGTTCATTAAGGAAATATTTGATGAGCCAAGAAAAAAGTGCCAGAGTTAATATTATAAACACGATTAATGAGCAGGGTGGCTGCAAAAATTCATAAAAGAAAATAACAACACAACACACAGGCCCTCGTCTCTGTTGGCTCGCCAGGCTGCTGACAGTGTGTCCTGATTTGTCTGCATTAAAAGGATGAGGCTCTAGGCTGGCCCACATGGCCGATGAGGTCTCTCATCTGAACTTGACAGGAATAAATTTATGGTTTTTTTTGTACACACATTCCTAATGCCATAATCACTTTAGCTGATGTGGGCTCGGGGGTTTTCTAGCCAGTCAGGGATGAAGAGGCTAAATGTGTTTCTTCTTTAAAAACAACAACAACAACAGCAGCAGCAGCAGCAGCAGCAGCAGCAGCAGCAGCAGCAGCAACAACAACACCCCAAAACAAACAAAAAACCCACAAGTTTATATTTCTTTTTTTTAAAACACAGCAACTTCCTAATAACCAGAAAAGTAAACTGGAATTTATGGTGTCTTGTGGGTACTTGTTCCTCTCTCTAGAGCGCTATTGTATTAGGGTTTTCAGGGAAACAGAAATGGCAGAATGAATACACATTGTCTTAGTTAGATTTCCATTGCTGTGAACAGACACCATAGCCAAGGTAATTCTTTTTTATTTTAAGGCTTGTTTTATTTTAATGACTGATCGTGTGAGGCCACAGTGAGGTCACTATGCACAGACATGAAGGAAGCTTTATTTTTGGTCTCTTCCTCCTTGGACAGAGTCTTGATGATCTCCTCCTTCTTGGCCTGGAGGCGCTCCTCCCACACGTTTTTGTGCTTCCCTCGTCTTAGACCTGCGAGCCTCAGCCTGGTCAGCCTGTAGCTACTTGCGGGCCTCGTCTGCCTTCGGTTTGAGGATCTGCTCCATAAGAATCCATTGGTTTTTGAATACATTCCTTTTAACCTTCAGGTACAGGCTGTGATACATGTGGCGGTCCATCTTCTTAGATTCCCAGTATCTCCTGAGAAGCTGGTGCAGGATCCTCATCTTTCTCATCCAGGTCACCCTCTCAGGCACCCAAGTGTTGGCAGTGCCCCTTCCCTTCCCTATGACCATATGCCTGCCCTTCAAGGTGTGTTTCTGGCAGCGAGTCTGAGGATGGACAGTTACAGGTTTCCAGATGATCAGGCCATCTTAAATCAGCTTCGTGATCAGCTGACGGGAGTTGGCAATGGCGACTTTATTGGTCTCATTGGGGTCCAACTGGACCTTCTTTTTAGCACAGTGGAGGACACTAGAGGCAAGACACTTCTGTAGACTGAGCATGCTCATGGCTGCAGACGCAGCAGCCAAGGAAACTCTTATAAAGGAAAAGATTCCACTGCAGTTGGCTTAAAGTTTCAGAGGTTCAGTCCATTTTCATCATGGCAGGAATCATGGGAGCATCCAGGCAGACTTGGTGCTGGAGGAGCCCAAAGTTCTTGATGCACAGACAGCAGAAAGGGATTGTCTGTACCACTGAGCATAGTTTGAGTATATACAAATCTCAATGCAAAGCCACCACAGTGGCACACTTCCTCCAACAAAGTCACACCTACCCCAACAAGGTCACACCTAATCCAACAAGGCACACCCAATCCAACAATGCCACACCCACTCCAACAAGGCCACACCTACTCCAAAAAGCCACACCTACACCAAAAGGCCACACCCACTCCAACAAGGCCACACTTACTCCAACAAGGCCACACTCACTCCAACAAGGCCACACCCAATCCAACAATGCCACACCCAATCCAACAGGCCATACCCACTCCAAAGATGCCACACCCACTCCAACAAGGCAACACCCACTCCAACAAGGCCACACCTACTCCAACAAGGCCACTCCTACTCCAAAAAGGCCACACCCACTCCAACAAGGCCACACCTACTCCAACAAGCCCACACCCACTCCAACAAGGCCACACCTACTCCAACAAGGCCACACCTACTCCAACAAGGCCACACCCACTCCAAAAGTGCCACACCCAATCCAACAAGGCAACACCCACTCCAACAAGGCCACACCTACTCCAACAAGGCCACACCTACTCCAAAAAGGCCTCACCACTCCAACAAGGCCACACCTACTCCAACAATGCCACACCCAATCCAACAAGTTCACACCTACTCCAACAAGGCCACACCTACTCCAACAAGGTCACACCTACTCCAACAAGGTCACACCTACTCCAACAAGGCCACACCTACTCCAACAAGGCCACACCTCCTCCAACAAGGCCTCACCCAATCCAGCATGGCCACACCTACTCCAACAAGGCCACACCTCCTAATAGTATCACTCCTCATGGAAAAAGCATTCAAATACATGAGTCTATGATGGCCCACTCCTATTCAAACCACCAAACACATCAAAAGGTAATTTGGCTTACAGGACACTGGATAATCTAACAATGGCTGTCTCATGCAAGGGTCCTGAGAACCCCATTGGCTGCTCAGTCTATGATGCTTGATGCCTCAGCCACCTTAACCTTGTGCTGAAGGCACGTGAGTTTCCTGGAGGCTTTGGTCTTCAGTTTACAATGAGATATCAGAGAAGGTGGTTAGAATATTAGCAAACGAATGCAGCAGCCACAGGAGAGATGAACTTGCCAGTGAGAGTGAAGGCAGGCAGACAAAAATCAAAGCCTCCTTCTTTCACATCTTTCAAATCTGGGTTGCCACCAGAAGATCCCACACACACTTAGGGCAAATCTTCCTGATTAAAATAACCTGATCAAGAAAATCCCTCACATGAGTGCCCAGATGCGTGCATTTTAATTGAATTCAGAGCCACTCAAGTCAGCAACCAAGATTAGTGATCACGTCTGCCAACTCTCTCATACAATTTATTTTTCTTGTTTGCTTTATATTTTGGGCCCGAGATTAACCAAGCCGTGCCACTCATATTGCTTAGCCTTGAAGCATTCATCTGCATTCTGTTCTCACTAGAAATCATGAAGCACATTGTATGTTCACCCCTCTCCTGGCTGGTCCCTGCCTCACCCAGGAACCAGCCAGCTTGCTGTCACTCCAGTCTCAGAGACTGGATGGCTGATAATGAGGCTTCAAGTCCAAGTTCAGAGCCTGGCAAATTTATTGAAGCCTGCAACCTGGCTTGCAGATGGTGCGTTCTGCCTATATTTTACTGGGCTGAGAAGGTCCAGAAAGCTCTCTGCGGGTTCTTTTTAAACATAGGTGCACCAATAACACAGAGGAGGAGTCCATCTTTATGACTGAAGTCACACCCTCCAAACTGCTGCTTCCCAATGATGATGTCTTTGTTGACATCTTCCTAGGGGTGAGGTAGGGGAGACATTTAGATCATAGGAACCTGTACCGATGGAGATGGCTCTCCTCCAGCTTGCAGGCAGGAGGCATCAGGCTTCTGTGTGGAGGCAGCACAGTCAATGTAAGTCCCAAGCATGTCCCAGTTATGTCTCCTTGGCCCTAATCTCCCCTGTACCATGACCATCACCCTTCAACAGCTGACCTTGTTTGCACCAGAGCGCAGCTTCCCGGATGTCAGGCACCTGGGAACTACCTCTATCTCCTTTTAAACCCATTTGTTAGCTAAAGGATATGAGTCAGTAGGTAAACTGCTTGGTGTACATGCATGGAGAACTGAGCCTGGATCCCCAGGGCCAATTTACAAGTCTAAAGTGGTAGCATGCACTCTGACCCCACAATCAGGGACACAGAACCTGGGGACCTCTGAAGTACACTGGCCACCCCATAGTCAAAGTTTTACTTAGGGTTATACTGCTATGAACGGACACCATAACCAAGGTAACTCTTATAACCAAGACAACATTTATAAGTCAGGAAGGCCCGGTCATCCTCCTGTTCCCATACAAAGCACTGGTGTTTGCAAGTTTGACCACACACTTGGTTTTACCCCTCTGCCGTCTCCCCATACCTTCCTACATTTTAAATACTCTCTGAATAACTTTTGTACTTAGTGAAATGAAATCATGAGGGGCTGTTGTTTAGGAGATGACAAGAAAAATGGTTTGTATGTGTTCAGTACAGATATGGTATTTTAAACAAATTTTATTAGTTCCTTGAGAATTTCGTACATTATATATTGATAAAATTTACTTCTCACTTCTCTTCCTAACTCCTCCCAGATCCATCCCCACCTAATCCCTTCTCCCAACTTCAAGCTCTTTTTCTGCCCTCAGTAATCACACACTCAAGTCATTTATGCTGCCCATAAATTCATGGGCATTTGGCAAGCCACTGGAGCCTGGCCAACTTATCACCAGCTATATCTTTGTAGAAAACTGACTCTCCCTTTCCTAAGAGCTAGGACTGAGGAATAGTGGTCCTGTCGTGTATAGAAGACACGCTTTGTTCTGGTTCTCAGTGACATCTGTATCTTATATTTCCACTCCCTCTTCCTTGAGGGTTCCTAAGACTCAACTCCTTCCCTTTTTGCCTCTCTCTGTGAGTCTGTGTATATGCATGTTTGTCTATAGATGTCCCATTTTACATTCAAGTAAATACATGGTGGGGGGCATCTTTACAATTGACTTCTGATGGTATCTCACCCCAGACAAAATGCTGCAATGCAGACATGGTGTAGCTCAGTATCAGAAAGAAATAGGGGATGTTGTTAAATCTACCCAGCTGTTCCTAGTGTGAGGTGAAGGTTAGACCACTGACACAACCTTCTGGTCCTACACTATTTTTTAAGATACACATTGTCCCAGTAAAATGTTCAAAGGTGGGACTATGAAAATTGATTGGACCCTGTGGGCTGTAATCAATCAGTTCATCTGTTGATGGATGTGTATGAAGGTGGCAGGAAAATAGGAGATAGGAAATTAAGGAACTTGGTCATTTGGGGCATGTCTTGGAGGGTGATTTTTTGTCCTCGTTCTCTTCCTGTGTTGTTGCTTCTCAGATGACAGTGAGGTTAGCAGTTGAGCTCTACCATGCCCCTTTCATGGTCATGTGACCATGGACCAAAAGCTATGAAATCATGAACCAAAATAAGTTTGTTTACTATGTCAGTTGCTAGGCAACTTGTAAGAGTGATGAATGTGATTAACATGAAAGTGGCCAAAAGTGATGCTGACCATACCAAGTCAGGTCCGGATTTGATGTAGGAGGACCCATGACTTAATCCTTTAAACTCTTTGGAGGCTGCACGCTAAGAGAAGACACAATGTTTCCCAAGTGATTTTATCCAGACGATTCTGCCAATGTATCTGTCGTCTTAGCAAATCAAGAACCTCCTGCTTCCCGCTCTGGTCCTTCTCCTGACTTCACTTCTGTGTTTTTAATAGACTTCGATATCGTATGAACTAGTGGGAAATGAGTATCAAATAAGGGAAGGAAGCTATAAATTTTGCTGTAAAATCATTAAATTACACACTTAAAATAAATAGATTTTTAAGTATGTAAATTATACTTCATTAAGGCTGCAGAAAAGGCTTGGACAACTATGATGCTTGTCCTGTGATTTGCTATTTGTCATAGTTCGTGTGACTTTGATCTTAATAGTAGTGTGTTTTATTCCAGATAACTCAGACACCAGGGTAACCAGGCAGGGAGAACACTCCGTTCCGTCAGGGAAAAAAAATCAACTCAAATTCAATGGCTTTCTTGATGAGGGTTTTTCTGGTCAAAGCTAAGTTGGCTGGAAGTTGGACAGCTATTGGCTGAGAGCAAAGATGGAGAGAGCACAATGTTTACGGGGATAACTGAAGGTTGTGCTCACGATAGGATCTGAGTCTCACGGAGTGCAATTGCAGAAGCTCCAGTGGCTGATGGAGCTGTGGCCTAGGGGTCTTGCAAGGCTGCCATTACACGTTTTGTGCTGTCATGGCCGAGTGTGAGATAAGGCTAGATGAAGTGGAAAAATTTTGGTTTCTTTGGAAACTCACTGTGTCACAGGATGTTTTTCTGGAAGCTATGTTAGGAGAGCATGTTTTGCTGAAGCAGACACATGAGAAGGCATGTGATATTTCACTGGAGCACACGCTTGAAGGGGAACAGGATGTTTACAGAGAACATAAATGTAATCCCACAGAGAGGGAGAGGACATTTTTACATTGTTACACCTTGCAGTACTTTGATGGTCTTTGCTGGTCTTCGTTCCATAATGAGAAATGCACAAAAGAGACTGTGCTATTCGGGCTGCTTCTGGCTGCTTCTGCTGCTTCTTGTTGGTTTGTTAGAGCCTTGTGGTCTCTGCCAGATCAAGGCACTGCTATGGATTCGTGTTTTGCGTTTGCTATTGGATTGTACTGCACAATGAAGATTGGAGTTGCCCAAAAGAATTACTTCTAAATAGGTCCACAACTCTCTCCCTTTTCCTATTAACTTTCTCTCTCTGCTACCTCTGGTTGGTGGGCTAGAAGGGTGGTTGAAGTGTTTAAGAACCCTAAATGAAGTAGGTTTTGAAAAAATCTAAGCCTACAGATAGATTCATGAGTTTTAAGAAAGGGCTATGTCTCCAGCTAGAGGAGACGATATGTAGGTTGTGACTTTTTGGTTCTGTGGTCTACTGTGACCCATTAAATGGCCAGTGACTGACAGTCTCCCAGTAAGTGTAGCCCACACTAAAATGCTTTTCTTTGGCGTTGGGAGCTGTAGAATGTATTCATTTCTTGTCACATATCCTCGCGTATTCATGTTGGTGACAGTAGTTACTCTTCAGTTATGCCATACAGGGAAGTGGGTCTGTACACTGAGAGAAGAGAGTGGCTGGTTGTGAGAATGTAACATGGAGTAAGAGAGACATTACGGTGCTGGTTCTCTCTCTTTTTTTTTCCCAATTTGACAATCTGGAATCAACTGATTCCCACAAAACTATCTCCCCAGCTTGCACTTTATCCCATGTATCGGCATGCTGGAGATCCTGTATTTTGTTTACTTGGCCCATAGCTAGACGCTCTTCCTTGGACTATAATTAAGTGATCTACCTTCCTAATGCTGTCACCCTTTAAGACAGTTCCTATGTTGTTACATCCCTTGATGACAAAATTATTCTTGTTGCTTCTTCATAGTTGTAATTTCGCTACTCTAATGAATCATAGTAGGTAATCATTTTGGAGACTAAAGTTTGTCAAAGGGATCATGACCCACACACAGGTTGTGAACCGCAGCTACAATGGGTTGGTGGTAAGATATATTTGAAGGACAAACTGGGGAAGACAACCACCAGCCCTGGGTCCTAAGGCCATCGTTTTATGGACCAAGCTCACCTCTTCACCTCCTTCACTATGGAGTTATGGGAGGAGCGTTTGTCACTTTGAATAAAACAAACCTTAACAGAGATACATGATGGATCGTTCTTGCTACCATTTTGTAATTTACTTAACTCAAACCCCAGATTGATTTTAAACATCATCAAAACCCAAGAAAATCGGAATAAAGATCTTTGTGAGGTACTGCACACAATTCATTTTGTTCACCTGGGCCTCAACTTTAGAAGACTGCAAGCATTAGGCATTTGAGACATCCACTTCCTGCTCATGTTTTGTTGAAAAAAAATCAAGTAAATAGAAACATAGAAATGGAGTGTACAGGATGAGTTGTGTGTTTAGAGCTCTTAAGGAAAGCTCACACACAGTGAGGTATGTCAACACACCTCAGCTGACTCAGTAGCAAACAGGTTAGGACCATAGGAAGCCTTGGGCATGAATAAAAGGGATTTAGGAGTCCTTTCCAAGGCAGAGAGACAGAGCAGAGCACCTTCCTTGGGCTAGTTGAAGTGAGGAAGCTAGTGGTTCTCCACCTAAGTCATCCCACACTGAGCCGACTGGTGAAGTTCTGGACCAGTCACTCTCCAGTGCCTGAGGTTGAAATGCAGCCGCCCCCCCCCAACCCCCATAGGAACAAGCACTTGTACCAAGGAGAGGTGCTTGGAGACTTCATTCTTTGAAGCCATCTTCTCTGAAGGGCAGGTCTCCAATTCCTTAGCAAGAAAGGCATCATGTCTTCAACCTTGCTGTCTTTCCAAATCTGTCATCTCTATGAAGCCCCATCTCGAAGGTCTTGGCCAGGACATCTGGCTTCCTGAACTGATGTCTCCAACAGGTTTCCTAAAGTCTCAGCTTAGCAGTTTTCAACGGATTACCTGGGCCTTATCTAGAGTTGAAACAGGGAATGAATTCTGGCTTATCTGAGTCCCTGGAGGTAGTAGGTGCTTATAGAGAGCAGGTGAAGGAAATAAAGACATGAAAGTGCTAATCCATTCTTCGGGTGCGAACTTCTCTAATTTTTTATACATTTTTACAATCATTTAATAAAGTAAGTCAGTATCCCAGACAGGGTGAGTGTCTGGCTTATGCACCAGCCTCTCTTTTCATCCTAACTCCTGGCTGCTCAGGCTGTGATATCCATTGGAAGTAGAGTCATTGCAGATGTAAGTGGTTATAATGAAGGCCACCCTGGAGTGTGCTGGGCCTCTAATCCAATCTGATCATCGACCCTATCAGAATAGAAGTGTCAGTGGGCTGAATGGCAGGCAGGATGGATGGGACCCGATGTCAGGCTGTGGTGGACTGGGAGCTGTTTTTATTTCCCAACCAGGAGTTTGGGCTTTAGCCTGAGGTTCTAGTAAGCACTGGAGAATTTTTATCAGGGATTTCCCTTCAGGGATCCCTCAGGATGATTCCGTGGGGATGTACAGAGGAGGACCTAGAGGAGGCTGCAAGGGCTGTCAGCTCAGGCAACACAGAAAGCTGTTGGCTTCGCAGGAGGCACATGCTGCAGAGTGCAGGCCAGCAGAGACAGTGACTTAGCAGTTAGTGCAATGTCCCTCTTTGCATCAGAGCACAACCCCCCACGCTGTCCTTCTGCCATGACAGACTTACATGTTCAACAGACCATCAAAACCCAGTCTGACTGAAGGGACACCATTGCACTAAGGAACGAAAACTGCATAGTACAAGACACAATGGATGGTAAGATGTTTCACAAATGATGGGAAACTGATATAATCTCAGTTAAGATGGTTTGCATTCCTCTCAGAGAACCCGGGTTCAGTTCCCAGCAACTATATCAGATGGTGCCCAACTCTAGGGAGTCTGATGCCCTCTTCTGACCTCTGTGGGTCACTGCACATGGGTGTACATACATACATACATACATACATACATACATACGTACTACATATATACACATATATTACACACATACATACTATACACATTCTACATACATACGACATATATATTATGCAAGTGGGTTACTCAGTGATCTGCTATCCTTGGTCAGTGGATTACTCATGCCCTCAGGAACCCTCAGAGGAAGTGGAACTGTCCATTTCTTATTTTCTGTCAGTTCCCTTCTGGGATCTAGAGCCTTCTTACTGACTGAAGCCTTTATGTGATCTTTGAGTTTCTGCAGCATTTCTGCAACACGAGCATCAGGTTTTTGAATCTCTGGTCTTCATAGGGTTTTGGGCATGTGAACTTGTGCCGAGTCGGTCTAAGTAGTCGCGGAGGTGGAAAGTCGCTCGGGTCTCTGCTGTTCAAGTGCTTCCCCCGTTGGGGTAGGATGTTATAATCCGGTTGGGGGACCCTGAAGGCGGTCTCAGGGGGCGGAGGCTGGGAACCCTTCAAGTGCTTCCCCCATTGGACTCCGGTGTTATAATCTGCTTGGGGGACACTGAATGGGCTTCCAGGCTGTGGCGGCTGGGAATCCTTCCACTGATTCCCCTGCTGCACTCCGGGGTTATAATCATCTCCGGGTACTCTGAGGGGTTCCCAGGCCATGGAGGCTGGGAAATCGCTGGTGCATTGTCAGAGGGTAAAGTCCGGGATGAGGCTCTCTGTCCTCTCTAAGCACTACCACGTGAAGTGGCAGTGAAAGTACTCGGCAGTGGTGAGTCATGGTGAGCATCAGTCGAGCTGTATCCTTTGAGTATTTCTCTCTCTCCCGAGAACTGTGGACAAGTCCGGAAGGCAAAGCAGGGAAATCTCGAGTGACCAGTGATCTCAGGAAACAAACAAAGCTCGAGAGGGGCTGTCCTCTAGTTTGCACGGGGCAATAGCGAGGTCTGCACGCGGCAGTCGCGAGGTCTGCACGGGCCAGTTGCGAGGTCTGCACGGGACAGTCTTGAGATCTGCACGGGGCAGTTGCAAGGTCTGCACGGGGCAGTTGCGAGGTCTGAATGGGGCAGTCGCGAGGTCTGCACGGGGCAGTCGTGAGGTCTGCACGGGGCAGTCGCGAGGTCTGCACCGGGCAGCCCTGAGGTCTGCACGTCCCAGCCAGGAGATGCCTCACTTGTCAGTTCTGCTTGTAGTAGCGGGCGATCATCCAAGCTTTCTGAATGAGGAGGAACCTGTCGACTGTCTTCCTTTGAGTCCGGAGTGCGACCTGTTTTGTGCCCACTGTCAGGGGTCGTGAGAAGTGACTCCTGAAGGAGCAACATGAATGGAAAGGGCAAAGGGTGCTTCGGAGACTGTGCTGTCAAGCGCCTCTTATACCAGCTTTGGTGCAGGGATGTGTCTTGGAGCCTCATACCCGAATGGGAAAGGCTGATCCAGACCCTCGCTCCTCAGAGACTGCAGGGACTAGAAAATCACTGGTGGACTGTGTTAGGGAATGAACATGTGTTAGGATGTGAATAGAGCATAGAATGCGTGGGATTGATATTAGAATTCCATGTGACTTCCAGGTGTTACTGTGATGCTTCGGCCTTGATGTATCACTCACTAATTTTTTGTCATAAAGCTGTTAATATTCATTCTGTGATGATATTTTTGAAATATTGAATATGATAAACAATGGAAAGTATTTACTCTAGTCACATATATTGAAATTCTAAATGTGTCTTGACATCATATGCAGTTGCCTGGACAGAAGTCCTGGGATGCTTTCAATACTGGTAAGTTGATTGGACACAAACAGTTTGTGTTACAAGCTTTGCTTGTAAATAATTCTTTTGGTGACCCCCAATTAGATTGTACAAATGCCTCCTGCCGTTTACAGACATAACTACAATCACCTTTGCTTGGAGAAAGGAGTTAACTGTTATGCCTTCTTTGAATGAAGAGGTAGATCTAAGGCTACACCCCTCAGAGAAAGAAGAAATAATGAACTGTAGGAAGAAATACACATCTAGACAACAATAAATGTTCCAACCTAACCTGTGCTGTAAAGTAATGTATGGAAAATACCACTCCTTTATTATTAGTATCATTAACCATTGTATTTGTTTATATTTCAAATATTACCCCTTTTCCATAAACCCCACCTTCACATATTCCTCCTCTTTGTCTCTAAGATGGTGACTCCGTAAGCCCCGTTCATTCTTTCCTCACCCTCTAGAATTGCTCTTCTCTGGGACATCAGTCATCCAAAGGACCAAGTGCTTCCCTTCCACTGATGTGAGATGGGGCCGTCCTCTGCTACATACGTAGGGTACCAGACCATGTATAATCTATGGTTGGTGGTTAGGTCCATGGGAGCCCTGAGGGGTCTGGTTAATTGTTGTTAATTACAGTCTCCTACAGCTCCCTCAGCCCTTCCCCTATATCATCCATTGGGATCTCTAGGCTCAGTTCAATGGTTGGCTGTGAATATCTGCATCTGTGTCAGTCAGTTACTGGCAGAGCCTCTCAGAGGACAGCCACACCAGACTCCTGTTTGCAAGCACATCTCAGCATCAGCAACAGTGTCCGGTTTGGTGTCTGCAGATCTCCTGATGGCCTTTCCTTCAGCCTCTGCTCCATATTTACCCTGCATTTCAATAGACAGGGATAACTCTGATTTAATAAGAGATGGGTGAGTGTCCCATCCTTACACTGTGGTCATGTCTATCTACTGCAGGTGGTGTCTTCAGGTTCAATCTCACTGTTGTTGTGTATGTTGGCCAATGTCATCAGTGTTGGGTCCAGGGAACCTGTCGCATCCCTAGTATCTGGGACATTCTAGAGGTTACACTGTCCTCCAATGTTCCTTCTTTCTATACTCATTCTCCTGGTCCTCTGTGCTTCTCTCCTGTTTCTTCCCACATCTGATCCTGTTCTCCTGTTTTTCCATTTCACTCCCCACTCCCACACACGGTCCTTCCTCCATCTGCCTCCCATGATAATTTTCTTCCCCCTTCTAATTGGGATTGAAGCCGTCCCTCCTTGTCCTTTCTTGTTGAGCTGCAGAGTGTATATGAGTTTATTGTGTATATTCTGAGCTCTTGGGCTAATTTCCACTTACCAGTGAGTGTTTGATTTATTTGTGTTTGGGTTACTTCACTCAGGATGATATTTTCTAGTTTCATCTATTTGCCTATGAATTTCATGAAGTCATTCTATTTAATAGCTGAGTACCACACCATCGTGTAAATGGACCCCATTATATGAATCTGTGTCTCTTTTGAGGGATATCTCGGTTCTTTCCAGCTTCTGTCTGTTATAAATAAGGCTGCTATGAACATAGTGGAGCACCTGTCCTTGTTGTAGGTTGCAGCAAGTTTTGGGTATGTGCCATCGAATGGTACACCTGGGTCCTCAGGTAGTAAATACTATGTTCAATTCTCTGAGGAACCTCCACCCTTGTTTCCAAAGTGGTTTTAAAAACTTGAAATTTCAACAAAACAGAGTGTTCCTTACTCTCCACACCCTTGCCAGAGTCTGTTGTCACCTGACTTTTTATCTTAGCCATTCTGACTGGTATGAGGTAGGATCTCAGGATTGTTTTGATTTGAATTTCCCCAAAGACTAAGGATGCTGAACATTTCTTTAGGTGCTTCTCAGCCATTCAGTATTCATCAGCTGAGAATGATTGTTTAGAACTGTAGCTCACTATTAAATAGGATTATTTGATTCTCTGGAGTAAATCTGCTTGAGTTTTTTGTAAATATTGGATGTTAGCTCTGTATTGGATGTAGGATTGGGAAAAATCTTTTCCCAATCTGTTAGTTGCTGTATGAAACAAATGACAGTGTCCCTTGCTTTACAGAAACTTTGAAATTTTGTGAAGTTCCATTTTTCAATTTTTGATCTTAGAACAAAAGCCTTTGGTGTTCTATTCAGGAAATTTTCCCGAGTACCAATGTGTTCAAGGCTTTTCCCTGCTTTTTCATCAGTTAGTTTTAGTGTATCTGGTTTTATTTGGAGGTCTTTTTTATTTTTTTTATTTACTTGAGTATTTCTTATTTACATTTCGTGTTTATTCCCTTTCCCGGTTTCTGGGCAAACATCCCCCTAGTCCCTTCACTTCCCCTTCTTTATGGTGTTCGCATCCCCACCCTCCCCCATTGCCGCCCTCCCCCCAAAAATCAAGTTCACTGGGGGTTCAGTCATAGCAGGACCCAGGGCTTCCCCTTCCACTGGTGATCTTTATGTGGAGGACTTTAATCCACTTTTACTTGACATTTGGACAAGGAGATAGGAATGGATTGATTTGCATTCTTCTACATTCTGCCCTTCAGGTGAAACAGCATAATTTTTTTTAAAAATGCTATCTTTTTATCCACTGGATGGTTGTAGATTCTTTATCACTTTTCAAGTGGCCATAGCTGTGTGGGTTCATTTCTGCGTCTTCAATTCTATTCCATTGATCTACCTGCCTGTCTCAATACCAATACAATACAGTTTTTCATCACCATTGCTCTGTAATACAACTTGAGCTCAGGGATGGTGATTTCCCCAAAATGCTTTTATTTTTCAGAATAGTTTTCTCTATCCTGGGATTCATTTTATTCCAAATAAATTTGCAAACTGCCATTTCTATGACTGTGAATAATTGAGTCGGAATATTGATGGGGATTGCCTTGAATTTGTAGGTTGCATTTGGCAAAATGGCCATTTATACAATATTGATCCTGCCAAAACACGAGCATGGGAGATCTTTCTAATTTCTGAGATCTTCAATTTATTTCTACAGAGACATGTGTTCTTGTCAAATATATCTTTCACTTGCTTGGATAGAGTCACACTGAGGTATTTTATATGCTTTCTGACTATTGTCAAGGGTGTCATTTCTGTAATTTCTTTCTCAGCCTGTTTCTCTTTTGATAGAGGAAGGCTCCTGATTTGTTTGAATCAATTTTATGCTCTTCCACTTTGCTAAAGTTGTTTATCAGGCTTAGAAATTCACTTGTGGAATTTGTGGGGTCACTTAAATATACTACCACATCATGTGCATATAGTGACATTTTGAATACTTCCTTTGCAATATGTATTTCTTTACCTACATTTGTTTTTTAATTACTCTGTCTAGGATTTTGAATGCTATATTGAAAAGGGAGAGAGTGGGTATCCTTGTCTAGTTCCTGATTTTACTGGGATTGCATTAAGTTTCTCTTCATTTAGTTTGATGTTGGCTACTGGTTTGCTGTATATTGCGTTTACTGTGCTTCAGTATGGTCCTTGAATTTCTGATATTTCCAAGACTTTTAACATGAAGGGGTAAGTTAAGAGAAATGCTTTCTGGGGATTTAATGAGATGATTGCTTGGATATTTTTTCTTTGAATTTGTTTTTATAGTGGGATTAGGTTGATTAATGACCAGTGGAATGGGATGAGGAACTGTGGGAGGGGACCTGGAGAGGGAACAATGGCAGGAATGTAATTAAATAAAATAATTTTTATATTAGTTTTAGTCATAAATTCAAATGCTCATTTCTTTTTAACATCTACATTGCAATTCAATCGAGAAGTTTAGCGTTTTATGCTTACTGAACTGTGTTAGCATTAATTCTAACTCTTTATGCTATTTGTGAATTTTCTCCATTCTTATTACTTGCATCAATTGTGTTTGCATACGTAGAAGGCTTACTATTAATTTGTGCAGAAAATACATTCATGAATCTTTTTATTTTAATGATCTGTTATGTGTGAACGTCTATGTATAGATTTGTTCACATGGACACAGGCATCTGGGGAGACCAGGAGATGTCAGATGCCCTGGAGCTGCCTTTACAGATGGTTGCAAGTGGCATCATGGGTGTTGGAAACTGAACGTGTTTGCTCTTAAGAGAAGTAAGTGCTCTTAACCACTAAGCTAATACTACATTACTTATTCCATAATATAATCAACCTATTTATCATTTTCTCATGTATTTCAGGGTATCTTTGAACTTGAGACATCTTGCCACATACTACGTGCTGAGACCACATTCAGGCATTTTTTTCCAGTTTTCTTTCCTTTATCATCGTAAGATGTGTTGGATTAAATATGTTAATATTATGCAGTAAATCCTCCAAATGTTTACTTATAGAACCTTGGGTTAGTGTCTGTTTCTTTCCTCTGCAATGACTATATTAATATTACAGTTTGCAGTTCTCTCTTTCTTTACAAAATCCATCTCATGTGTTTTTGCTTTCATACAGAATGAAGTAAAACCCTTTTAGTTTTTCTTTGAATAGTTAATGTACTAAGAAAATGTGTTGAATTTCCTATTTTAAGGCCAATACAATACATTATTTCTTTAAAATGTTCCTAGAGTTTTGTTTTTACTTTTTCTTATTATTATTGTTCTCGTTAGTAGCATTGTTAATATTCTGTGTAAGCTTTTATGTGTTCTGGTCATGTAGTGAATATAGAAGTCTTCCAAACATATATGTGTAGGTATCAAATTTAGGTTCTTGGTTTTTCATGGCATGAAGTTTTATCTGCTAAACCACCTCACTGGAACGCACTATGACATTTTAAGGTGACATTTAGCTCCAGGCTGCTTTTATATATAAAATGTTTTCATCATTTGGCTTTTAATACATATTTTTTGATTATTGTAATATATTTTCCATGTCCACTTGGTAACTCTACTATGCTTATTTTAATATTTAATTAATAATTTAGTCATAATTATTGTGCATTTGACACCTAGCTAATATGAAACTATCCTAGATACAATTGTATACATGCAATTAGTTACATAAAGCATGAAGTTTGGTACATAATTTTGTTCATTATTCCTATGGATTTGCATAAAACAGAGAATATTTCATCGTCACAATCCTGATGCCTATTTTACACAGTATGACAGCTACCAACTATCTGTGACTTTTAATCACTTAAAAGGAGTTAGAATTATATTGTTAAATGATATTTCCCCACCATCAAGTAAATAGATTTTATTTTGCTTCAATTACTTAAACATGCTATAGCAGGAAAATTTTAATTTCCTCTTTTTGTTTAAGACTAAATTTAACTTTTAAATCCTCCTGCCTATCAGAAAGTCAATATTCTTATACAGGAAGATGTGCCAGGCACTGGTCGAATTTCTAGTATAACCTGTAATTACAATCATCAGTCTTGTCAGTTTCAATTGTTGTTCACATCATGCCTGTAAAACACAATGATCAACATGGCAGGATAACCATAAGGGCAGTGAAGTGGCATAAATATCTCGGTGATAGCCAACAGCTCTGTAATTTTGCTTAAGTCCTGTTCAATGAACATGGATGGTCCTGTTAATTTACCCACGTATATAAGGCTATTGAAGCTGAGGTTATGGGGGAGAATGTACAGCCCCTTACTTACTTAAGCCAGTATCTTATCTAACAACAATCATAGCCATGTGTCCTTATATACAGAATTAATTACAGTCTCTGCAACAAACATCACAGTGAAAATCCCAGCCATTCAAAATCCAGGATAGAAACTTCACGTCCAGTCTCGATGGCTCTATCTACAAAACGTCACTTGATTCAGGGCTGAGGAACATTACAGAAGAGTGGCAAGAAGATTGTAAGAGACTAAAGTTTACTATGAGATGGTGTCTCAAAGTAACACCAGAAATTATACTCATAACGTCTCACTAACACGACTGCCTAAACAACAGCTGAGGACGACAGGGAATGGGGAGAATGAAAGTTTAGTTTTCTTTCTGTTTCAATTCCCTCTTCTTCTTCTTCTTCTTCTTCTTCTTCTTCTTCTTCTTCTTCTTCTTCTTCTTCTTCTTCTTCTTCTTCTTCTTCTTCTTCTTCTTCTCCTCCTCCTCCTCCTCCTCCTCCTTCTTCTTCTTCTTCTTCTTCTTCTTCTTTCTCCTCTTTTTCTTCCTCCTCCTCCTCCTCCTCCTTCCCTCTCTCTCTCTCTCTCTCTCTCTCTCTCTCTCTCTCTCTCTCTCTGAATCTCTCTGAATCTCTCTGTCTCATTGTTGGGCATTTCCTGTTTACATTTCGAACATTATTCCCTTTTCCAGGTTTCCAATCCATAAGCCCCTTAACCCTTCCCCCTACCCTTCTATAAGAGAGTTCAAATCCCCACACGGTCTCCCCTCACCTCCCCACATTCCCCTTCACTGGGGACAAACCATGTCAAAAAAATTGTTTCTCATTCCATTGTTTCCAGCAAGACCATCCTTTGCTCCATGCAGTAGGAACCATGGGTCAGTCCATGTACAGTCTTTCTGTTGTGGTTTGGTCCCTGGACGCTCTGGGTGGTTGACATTGTTATTATTATGGGGTTGAAAATCCCTTCAGCTCTTTCAATCCTTTCTCTAATTCCTCCAACTGGGGTCTGGTTCTTGGTGCAGTGGTTTGCTGATGGCGTTTGCCTCTGTATTTGACATTTTCTGGCTGTGGCTCTCCGGATGGATCAATATCCAGTTATTGTCAGCCTGCACTTCTTAGCTTCATACATCTTATCTAGTTTTGGTGTCTGTATATGTCTGGGCTACATGTGGTCCTTCAGTCTCTGCTATAATGTTTGCCTCCTTATCCCCTCCTGTGGGTATTTTGATTCCCCTTTAAAGAAGGAGTGAAGCACCTGCATTTTACTCATCCTTCTTGAGTTTCATTTTGTCTGGGCATTGCATGATGGGTAATTCAAGCTTTTTGGATAATATCTGCTTATCAATGAATGGATACTGAGTGTGTTTTTCTGTGATTGAATAACCTCACTCAGGATGGTATTTTCTAGTTCATTCTATTTGCCTAGAATTTCATGAAGTCATTGTTTTTACAGCTGAGTAGTATTCTACTGTGTAGATGTACCACATTTCTGTATCCATTCCTCTGTTGAAGGGCATCTGGGTTCTTTCCAACTTCTGGCTATTATAAGTAAGGCTGCTATGATCAGAGTCGAATATATTTCTCTGTTGTATGTTGGACTGTCTTTTGGGTATATGCCAAGAGAGTTATAGTAGGGTCCTAAGGTAATGGAATGTCCAAATTTCAGAGGGACCTTCAAACTGATTTTCACAAGGGATGTTCAAGTCTGCAATCCCACCAACGATGGAGGAGTGTTCCTCTTTCCCCACATCTTCGACAGCATCTGCTGTCACCCGAGATGTTTATCTTTGCCATTCTGACTGATGTGAGGTGGAATCAAGATTGTTTTGATTTGAATTTCCCTGATGACTAAGGATGTTGAATATTTATTTAGGTGCAACTGTTGGTTACAGTTTTGTCCAAATGACAGTATCTTTTGCCTTCCAGAAGCTTTTCCATTTCATGAGGTCCTATTTGTCAATTCTTGATCTTAGAGGATAAGTCATTGGTGTTTTGTTCAGGAAATTTTCTCCAGTGCCCATGTGTTCAAGACTGTTCACAACCTTTTCTTCTTTCGTTTGAGTGTATCAGGTTTGATGTGTAGGTCCTTGATTAGCTTGGACTTAACCTTTGTACATGGTCATAAGTATGGGATAATTTGCATTCATCTACATGCTGGCTTTCAGTTGAACCAGCCGTCTATTTGGAAAATGCTATGTTTCTTCCTTTGGATGGTTTTATCTCCTTTGCCAAAGATCAAGTTATAGGTGTGTGGGTTCATTTCTGGGTCTTCAATTCATTTCCACTTGTCAATCTGTCTGACTCTGTACCAACACCATGCATTTTTTATCACTGTTGCTCTGTAATACTGCTTAAGTTCTGCGTTGATGATTCCCCCGGAGGTCCTTTTATTGTTGAGGATAGTTTTCACTATCCTGGCTTTTTCTTAATCCAAATGAAGTTACACATTGCTCTTTCATCATCTATTAAAGAATTGAGTTGGAATTCTGATGGAGTTTGCATTGAATGTGTGGATTGTTTTTGGCTTAATGGTCATCTTGACTATATTAATACTGTCAACCCATGAACACGTAAGCTCTTTCTATCATCTGAGACCTTTTTCAATTTCTTTCTTCAGATTCTTGAACTTCTTGTCATACAGATCATTCACTTCCTTGGTTAATCTAACACCAAGATAATATCTTTATTTGGGACTATTGTGAAATGTGTGAATTCATTATGTTCTTTCTCAGCCTGTTCATTGATACATTGAGGAGAGGAAGGCTCCTGGTATATTTGAGTTAATTTTATACCCTGACATTTTTCTGAAGTTGTTTATCAGGTTAAGAAGTTCTCTGGTGTAACTTTTGGGATCACTTACATATACTATCATATCATCTGCAAATAGTGATATTTTGATTTCTTCCCTGTCAATTTGTATCCCTTTGTCTTCCATTTGTTCTCTGATTGCTTCAGCTATGACATGGAGAACTGTATTGAATAACTAGGGAGAGAGTGGTCTGCCTAGTCTAGTCCCTGATTTTAGTGAGATTGCTTCAAGTTTCTCTCCATTTAGTTTGATCTTAGCTAAAGGTGTGCTGTATATTTCTGTCACTATGTTGAGATATGGGCCTTCAATTCCTGAACTTTCCATGACTTTTATCCTGAATCGTTGCTGAATTTTGTCAAATGCTTTCTCCACATCTAATGAAATGATCATGTGTCCTTATCTTTGAGTTTGTTTGCATGTTGGATCACATTAATTGTATGTCTAAGTGGGCAATTATATCTAATCAACTGGATCAAAGATTATTGTGTTGTGTATTCTTTATGTGAGGGTTTGTGTATAGGAAAGTGTGGTCGACACGAAACATTGGGTATCCGACGAGTGGGTATGTGTTTCTGCCAATATATCTAGCAGAGAAATTCAGACACTTCAGTGCCAGAGTTAGCAGGGCAAAAGACAACTTTACTTTTTTATTTTTATATTTTTACAATGACACATTCACTTCTGTATTTGATATGCTCTAGCTGTGTCTCTCAGGAAATATCTATATCCTTGTTCCTGACAGAATGCACTTCTTAGCTTCATCAATCTTATATAGTTTTGGTGAGTGATGTGTGTATTTGTGTGTGTGTGTGAAATTGGAAAACAGAATTTTTGAGTACTCATTCAGCAAGATTTATCATGTCCTGTACCGAGAAATTTACAATGAGAAAGTGAAATACAATATTCATTCAATTTAAGGTCTGAAGGGAAAATACTGGCCTTTGGGAAAGAGAGAAAAATCTAGAAAATTGAACTGTATTTCACGAAATGTACCTGAGAGTAAAATTATTATCCAGAAGAATCTCCTCCACTCCATGTTACAATATCTTTTCTACCCATTCCAAACTCTTGACTACATTTTTCAATTCAAAGCATGTAACCTCTAATGAAGCAAAGAAAAGTCTGTAGCTTTAGAGAGATGGAGTGTGTATCACAGGACACACACCTGGAGAGTGCATCCTTGAATCTTGTCAATGTAAGGAAAGCTGTTTAGCTGGTAGGCCATGGCATGTCTCAGTGACATCATCCTTAAGCCCTCTCTGAAAAATCTCATGTAACCCGGAGATTACTAGCTTCTTCTGTGATGTCACAAGTGTTGTTGTGACTGTAAATGCCTCTCAGATATTCCTTCTGTACCTCTAAGGTTTACTAACTGGCATCTAATTCAGTGTAAATAGACATTTGGGAGGGAGAACAAAGAGGATTAAGAGATCAGAGATGGGGATAAAGAAGCTGCCCTTCTGTCTTGGTATAAAAAATGGAAGAAATACGTGGTCCTTAGGAAAGCTCAGTGAGTTCTTGGTAGGGTTGAGTGGTATCCCTGAACAGATAGCACAGATCTGAGCCTTCCACATATGGGAAGCAGGAGCTGGGAGCCTGTCAGAAGCATCTGGACTTCCCCGTTCTTATACTTCCTGGATGTCAGAGAGTTTATATCATTCATTTCTTCATTCCAAAAGACAAGTGATGGGAAGGGCACAGTTGTTTTCCTGAGAGCACATGGCCTTTATTCTTTTTGACAAGACAATGGACCTAAAGGAGACAGGAAGGACAAGTATTGGATCCCTAGCTCTGTGTAAACGCCTCCATGCTTTGGATATCTATAGTGCAGTTTCTGTCTGACACTGATATTATGGAGAGAGAAGTGCTTCTAATTGAGATATCACCATCTCACTCTTTTAACTATTATTTCTCTGACTACCATTCCCTGAGAGTGACTCATTAGAATTCTGAGCCAATAGCTGTGATCAGCTGGTAGTTTTCTTTTATTTTATTTCTTATATATTTTTTAATTTTTACAAATTGTATTTATTTTTTTTAAATGTATATTTATATATGTACATTTAAAATATTGTTTCCTTTAAGAATTTCCTAACATAATATCCCTAACAGGTCCCTCTCCAATTCTTCTATATCCCCCACCCTTACTTTCCCTTCACATTCCCTTTAAATGCAACTCAAACCAAGAGAGGACCAAGGACTTCTCCTTCCATTGGTGCCCAACAAGGCCATCCTCTACTACATATGCAGTTGGAGCCATAGGTATTTCCATTTTCTATCTTTGAATATTGGTCGCGTACCAGAAAGCTCTGTTTCATTGGCATTGTTCTTATGGGTTGAAAGGGTTTTCAGCTATTGTTATCCTTTCTCAGAATCTACCAACAAGAAGTCCATTTCCAGTTTACTTTTTAGTTTACTTTTTACTTTGACATGCTCTAGCTGTGTCTCTCAGGAAATATCTATATCCGTTTCCTGGCAGAATACACTTCTTAGCTTCATCAATCTTATCCAGTTTTGGTGGTTGAATATATAAACATATATATATATATATATATATATATATATATATATATATATATATATATTTACAAATATATATATACATATGTATATATATTTACATATATATTTTTTGATGCTTCCTACACCTATTAGGTTACGTAGAATGTTTACATTGATTCTGTGCAACTAGGTCAAGAATGTAGAATTTACAAATGACAATATCAAATAGATTCCCTCCTCTATTTATGAAGGTATTGAAATTGAGGTTTCAGTGTTCCTCAAGCCTTTTTATTGCCCTGCCCATCCTCCTGTTTCTTATATTTGGCCTTAAGAAAGAATCATGGTAAAACATATAAAACCTATCAAGTCTGTCCTTGGGAACACAGGAAGGTAGCCATATCTGGATTTCCCTCCTTCTAGTGGTTCCTGTAAGTCAGAGAGTTTATATCATTAATATCTTCATCCTAAAAGCCAGGTGTTGGGAAATACACTATTCTTTTCCTTAGAGCTCATGGCTCTTATTTTTTTGCCCAGGTCCTAAGGAAGAAGTGAAAGAAAAGTATTGTGTCCTCAGCTCAGAGTAAACTCCTCAATTATTTGGATACCTATAGTGCAGTTTGTGTCTGATACTGGTATTTGGGAGAGAGACGTAATTCTAGTTCATCATATCAGTCTTTCCACTAGTATTACTCTGACTCCCATTCCCTGATAGTTACCCTTTAGATTTCTCATTCAATATGTCTAATTAGCTGGCAGTTTTCTTATTTTTAACTTATTAATTTTTTTTATTTTTTAGCAAATTTTTTGCTTTTTTAATTTGATTTATCCATATTTACATTTCAAATATTTTGGCTTTTCTCTGTTTCCTGTCCATAAGATCGCTATCTGGTCTCCCTACACTTCTTGTATAATCCCCCTTACTGCCTTTTACATTCCCTTCAATTGGTAATAAAATCTAGTTTACACCAAGGTCATCTCCTTCTATAGGTGCCCAACAAGGCCATTCTCTGCTACATATGCAGTTGGAGCCATAGGTTTACAATGTACAATCGTTGAATATTTGTATAGGACCAAAAACTCTGGTTTGCTTCTTATCGGATTGAAAGCTCCTTCAGCTCTTGTAATCCTTTCACAAAATCTACCAACAAGAGGTCTGTTTTCAGTACACTGCTTTGCCACTACCATTCACTTCTGTATTTGACATGCTCTAGCTGTGTCTCTCAGGAAAGAAATATATACGTTTCTTCTAATCATGCAGTTCCAAGGTTCATCAATCTTATCTAGTTTTGGTAGCTGATTATCTATCTATCTATCTATCTACCTACCTATCTATCTATCTATCTATCTATCTAACTATCTATCTATCTATCGCTATCTCTCTCTCTCTCTCTCTCTCTATATATATATATATATATATATATATATATATATATATCCTACAGCTATGAGGTTATTTGGAATTTTAACAAGGATTCTGGGAAACATGGTCAAGAAAGTAGAATCCACAAATGGCAGTGCCACATAGACTCTCTCCTGTTCTTATGCACCTAATGAAGCTGAGGTTTCACTGGACCTCAAGCCATTCCTCATCCTGTACATCCTCCTGAAACTTATGTTTGGCCTGAAGAAAGAATCATGATAAAACATCTAATACCCTCAAGTTTCTTCCTGGGAACACATTAAGGTAGATAATGCAGAACTGATATCAAATGGGGCTAGAGAAATGAATTCTATAGTCCATATTTATCTTTGCTTTATGGATGTCTGGTAATTTTGGGATAAAATAAGGATTTGGGACTTTATCATTTCAAGTATGTTCACAATATGAACACTGTTATACTCATTCTATAGCCTGGCCACTTTTGTTACCAAAATCATTGCAGAAAATGGAATTGAAAACAGAATTTTTGAGTACACATTCAGCAATATTTATTAAGTCCCATATCGAGGAATGTACAATAAGAAAGTGAAGTACAATATTCATTCCATTGAAGGTCTAAAGGGATAATATTGGCCTTTGGGAAACTGAGAAAAACTCCAAAATTGATCTATATTTCATGAAATGTCCCTGGTAATAAAATTAATATCCAGAAGAATCTCTTCCACTCCATGTTACAAGAACTTTTCTACCCATTCCAAGCCCTTGACTAACTTTCTCCATTCAGAGCATGTAAAAACTAATAAAGGAAAGAGAAGTCTCTAGCTTTAGAGAGATTGAGTACACAAAGGTTTCACTGTATCACAGAACACATACCAGGAAAGAGCACCCTCAAATCTGGTCAAAATGTAAGGAAAGCTGCTTAGCAGGTAGGCCATGGTAGTTCTCAGTGACGTCATCATCAGGCCCTTTCTGAAAAATCTCTTATAACCTTGAGAGCTTTATCTCCGTGATGTCCCAAGTGTTGTTATTACTGCATCTGCCTCTCAGGTATTCCTTCAATACCTCTAAGGTCTAGTAATTGGCATCTAATTCAGAGTAAACAGCAATTTGGGAGTGAGAACAATGAGGATGAAGAGATCAGAAAAGGGGAGAAGGAAGATGCCCTTCTGCCTTGGTCTAAAAAAACGAAGAAATATGTGTTCTTGGGAAAGCTCACTGACTCCTTGGTAGGGTTGAGAGGTATTGCTCAACAGAAAGCATTGATCTGAGCCTTCCACATATGGGAAGCAGGAGCTGGGGTCCTCTCAGAGCATCTGGACTTCTCTGTTCTTATGGTTCCTGAAAATCAGAGAGCTTATACCATTCATTTCTTTATTCCAAAAGCTAAGTGGTAGAAGAAGGAGATACTTGAGCATCTTGGGACAATATGGAATATCCAGCATGCCCTTTTAAGGATTGGCAACTTTCCACAAACCCTTCGTCATTTTTGGAAGATTCCAAGGCCCTTTGTACACATGGAGAAGGGGTGGGCCTCACCTGAGAGTAGTTGTAGCTTTTCGTGTCTATTTGGCAGGAGAAGATGGCATAAGATCCCTTTTGCCAGAAGGGAGAATGTTGAAACTCTCTTCCTTATAGGAGAAATTCTGAAGACTCCATCAGAAGGATCAAATCTTAACCCTGTGTTTCTAGAAACTGGATGCCTGTGGTCCATTTTGGTAGAGGGAGAATGTCGACTATTTCTCCCCAGAGTGGAGATGTGAAATAAATCTACTTGGGTAGATGGGGATAGTTGTAAAGCATGCTGTTCAGATGCAGTAGATCCCAAGAAATCCTTCTCAGATGAGGAAGGTCTTAATGTACCGTGTATATGTGTAGAAAGTCTGAGGTTATGTCAGAATGGGGGGGTAGGTATTAGAGCTACCTCTGAAGATGTGACCTCTCCTAGAGCATCATGGACATATGTGTGAGGTCTGAGAGCCTCATGAGCAGATAAGGATGTTTCTAGATATCGTTGTATAATTGTGGAAGTTCAAAGAAAAATTTCTTCTGCTAGAGAATTGGAAACAGACTTTCGTATAAAAGTGTAAGGTTCCCTAGCCTGCTTGATAGGCAAAAGGGCTTCCAAGCCCCCTTCAGGAGATAAAGTAAAATCCAGAGCCTTTGAGGTATTTGGCAGATGTTCTGGGTCTGCTTGTGGATATAAAGAAGGACTGGAAATGCTTTGTGCATATTTGGAAGAGTGTGTAGATTCTTCTGTAATTGGGGAAGATTTTTGATCTTGAGGAGATCAGGAAGTTCCTATAATCTCCTGTGAAGTTTACGGAGGTCATATGCTTTCTTTTGCACAAATGGAATCCATGGAATCACTTTCCTCAGATGTCGAGGATGCTACAGACACTGGTGTTTGCATATCATGTACCCCTACTCCTCGTTCACATATGGCTGTATCCGTAAACTTCTCTACAGATGGAATATGTCCTAGAACATCTTTTGTACATGTAACACATCCTCAAGCCATCTCTATAGATGTGGCTGTGGGTAGAAGTTTTTTTGTAGATGTTTCTTGTCCCACAGCCTCTTTATGAAATAGAGTACTACTCAGAGAAACCTGCTCAGTTTTGGGAAATTCTAGCATCTCTGATGTATATGTGGAAAATTTGGAGACTCTCCTTTCAGGACAGAATGAGGTAGGGTCCCCTGAGGAGATAGAGGATGTTTTATCTTCTCTACACATTGTAAAGATATGGAGTCTACATGGCTCATTGACTGTGTGTTGTGAACAACTTGGCTCTTTTGACGATGGTAGAGGATATGTGAATAATTCTCTGTTGTATACGGCCATTGGAAGTCCTGGGGGACATGGTGAGGGTGGTAGATAACAATTTTTATGTGCAGAAGGACCAAGAATCCCTTGGGTAGACTCAGAATTTTCTACCACATCTTGCATGGGTGTGGACCTCTCAAGAGCCTCTTCTGAAACCGGCAGTGGTACTTGATCTAATGGTGTACATGCAGAAAGTTTTGTCTGTTCTTGGGCTGGTATGTGTGTTATGAGATTCACCTGGGGATTTGTGACTGTGTTTTGTCACAAATATACCCTTGTACCATAGTGATTATTTAAGCCCATTTTTAACAGTGGAGGGCTTTGAAGGCCCTCTTCGTTTAATAGGGAAGTTCTGAAATCCCCTTTGTCAGCAGAATCAGTTTTCAAACTCATTTTACCCAAAGCAGATTGCACAAGGTGCTGTGGTTTAGATGGGGGGCTTCTTTGACTGTCTTTGTGAGTGTACATATTTCTCTGCCCTGCTTTAGCAGCTGGCGAAGTTATTATAATCTCATGTGGGGAGGGGGCAGGAATGTGTGGAATATGAGAAATCACTGAGATTACCTTTAATAGAAGAAGTTTTGCAGCCCTCTTTGTCTGATGGGGCCTGTTGTACATCCCCTTTACCAGAGGGGTCTTCGCCAATGATTTGGAGGAGAATTGGAAAGATTTGAGAATTGTAGGATAGGGAATGAACATTTGAAACACCTTTGAAACTCTGTGTGCCAGAGAGCTGAACATCCAGAAGAGTGGGCAATACTGGGACCTCAGTGAAGGAGAGACTGACACTTCTGCCCACCTGTGCCTACATCCCTAGCCCAAGAGAAAACTGCATAGTGCCTCTGGACACATGAATATAGTAGCAGTCAAGCTGCAGGTACCCTGCAGTCCAAACTGCACCTGGATCCGAAATGGTTCAAACAGTATTCTACACCCAAACCTCGTGTGGGGTGGGGATGTCTCAGACCATCAGAGGGGCAAAAATCCCTGAGAACTCTGCTCACATTCCTGATTCAAGAAAAAAAATATACCTAGCTCCATCTGGGCCTCCTGTGCGTAGGGACCTAGGAGCAGTAGGGTCAGGACATTTCTGCTTGCAGCTCTCATGGAATGGTGAAATTCAGCCCAACAAGCAAATTTAGGCCTGAGAAAAGAGGTGAATCAAACTTTTCTGCTGGATGTGACCTGACTGGAGGACTCAGGACACGCAAAAGCGCAAAGGCAGAACTCCTCTGGGACCAAGCACTATGAGTATCTAGCTGGTTCCTGAACCTCCCTATTCCAGACCTAGAGCTCCCATCTCCTAGACGCTGTGGGAGAGAGAGCTGATCACCCAGGAGTGTGGGTAATACTGAGCATAAAAGGCACAGAGACTGCCACTTCTGCGCACCATTGCCCACATCTTTGGCCCAAGACAGAACTGTATAGTGCCTCTGGACACAGGAATATAAGAGGAGTAAAGCTACAGGAGCACCATGTTCCAGACTGGGCCTGGATCTGAACTGAACTGGTCAAACAGCTCCCTGTACCCACATCCTGAGGATGGGAGAACTAGACCTTCAGAGGTGCAGACACTCCTGGGAAACCAGAGAAGACTGCTCTCTGCCCAGAGTCCTCACTCAAGAGGTAAACACCTTGTGCCTTCTGTGCCCCCTCCCCCCACAGAGAGACCTAGGAGAAGTATGGGAATTTCCTTCTGGTTCCCACCCACAGGGACAGCAGAAAGCCCATGAACAGGAGAAACTACATGCCTGAGAGCAAAATACTCTGTTCCCATAACTGGGTAAAAGAAAACAGAAAACAGGTTTACAGCGGTCCTGACACACGGGACTACAGGACGGCCAAGTCAGTGTCAGAAAGATAACTCCAGAGTCAACCTGATGGCTAGTCAGGAACACAAGCAACAGAAATCAAGACTACTTGGGTTCATCAGAACCCAATTCTCCCATCAAAATAAAGACTGGATATCTAAACACACCAGAAAAGGAAGATCTATATTTAAATTCACATTTTGTCATGAGGATGGATGATGTTAAGAAGGTCATAAATAACCCCCTTAAGAAAATACAGGACAACAGAAAATACAGAGGTAAACAAATAAAATCCAAGAATGAGGGAACGCAAAACTACCTTAAAGTACTACTGGAAAAACAGCAAAACAGGGGAAGGGAATAAACAAAACCATCCAGGAGTTAAAAATGGAAAGAGAAACAATGAGGAAAGCACAAGGATGACAACCCTGGAAATTGAAAACCTAGGAAAGAGTCCTGGAGTCACAGATGTGAGAATCACAAACATGAAAAAAGAGATAGAAGACATAATCTAAGGAGCAGAAGATTCCATACAAATCATTGACACAACTGTCAAAGATAATGTAAAATGGAAAAGCACTAGACCAAAGCATAAAGGAAATACAGGACACAATGAGAAGATCTAATCTAAGGATTACAGATATAGAAGAGAGTGAAGACTGTCAACATAAAAGGACAGTAATATCTTCAACAAAATTATAGAATAAAACCTCCCTAATCTAAAGAAAGAGATGCCCATAAACATACACAAAGCCTACAGAACTCCAAATAGATTGGACCAGAAAAGGAAATCCTCCCATCACACAATAGTCAAAACACCAAATGCACAAAACAAATAAAAATATTAAAAGAAGTAAGGGAAAAGGTAAATAACATATAATGGCAAAAATATCAGAATTATACAAGAATTCTCACCAGAGACTATGAAAATCAAAAGATCCTGGACAGATGTCATACAGACCATAAGAGAACACAAACGCCAGCCCAGGCTACTGTATGCAAGAAAACTCTCAATTAACATAGATTGAGTAACTAAGATATTCCATGACAAAAACAATTTAAATAATATCTTTCTACACATCCTGTAATACAAAGGACCTTGAAGGTAAACACACAGCTAGTGTTTCCCAAATTAAATTACTATTACTTGTCAAATAAGCTTAGTTTTATGTAGTTATAGACAGTAAAACGCATACTTTTCTATATAGACAAAGCATGTGTTTCCCAGTCTTAATCTCAAATTCTTTGGCAAATTCTGTTTGTTCCAAGCGGGAAAAGTTTGTAGGAAGTTGACTTTAAAGATAAACACATAGCATGTGTTTCAAGAAGTGAATTGCTGTTACATGGCGAATAAGCTTAAAGTGGTTCTAGAGGGTAAAAAGCATACATTTCTATATGGACAAAACATGCGTTTCCCATTCTGAATGTACCATTTTTTGGCGAATTCTGTTCCTTACAAGCAGGAAAAGTTTGCAGGAAGTTGACTTTGAAGATAAACACAGAGCTAGTGTTTTACAAAGTAAATTGTTGTTACTTGGTGAATAAGCTTAATTTTAAGTGGTTCTAGAGTGTAAAAAGCAGACTTTTCTATATAGACAAAACATGCTTTTCCCAGTCTGAATCTCTCATTATTTGGAGAATTATGTTTGTTAAAGCGGGAAAAGTTTGTAGGAAGTTTAATTTGAAGATAAACACAGCTAGTGTTTTGCAAAGTGGATTGCTGTTACTTGGAAAATAAGTTTAGTTGTAAGTCGTTCTGGACGTTAATAGGCATACTTTTCTATATAAACAAAACATGGGTTTCCCAGTCTGAATCGAATATTCTTTGGCGAATTCTGTTCGTTCCAAGGGGGAAAAGTTTGTAGGAAGTTGACTTTCAGAAAATCACACAGCTAGTGTTTACAATGTGAATTGCTGTTACTTGGTGAATAAGCTTAGTTTTAAGTGGTTCTAGATGTTAAAAAGCATACTTTTCTATATAGACTAAACATGCTTTTCCAAGTCTGAATCTCTCGTTCTATGGCCAATTCTGTTCGTTGCAAGCGGGAAAAGCTTGTAGGAAGTTGACATTTAAGATAAACACAAGGCAGGTGTTTTGCCAATTGAATTGCTGTTACTTGGCCAATAAGCTTAGTTGTAAGTGGTTCTGGACGTTAATAGGCAGACTTTTCTATATAAACATGCATTGCCCAGTCTGAGTCTCACATTCTTTGGCGAATTCTGATCGATCCAAGGGGGCAAAGTTTGTAGGAAATTGACTTTGAGATAAACACACAGCTAGGGTTTACAAAGTGAATTGCTCTTACTTGGCGAATAAGCTTAGATTTAAGTGGTTCTCAACAGTAAAAGGCAAACTTTTCTATATAGACTAAACATGCTTTTCCCAATCTGAATCTCTCCTTCTGAGGCCAATTCTGTTCGTTCAAATTGGGAAAAGTGTGCAGGAAGTTGACTTTGAAGAAAAACACAGTGGTAGTATTTTGCAAAGTGGATTGCTGTTATTTGGAAAATAAGCTTAGTTGTAATTGGTTCTGGAAGGTAAAAAGCATACTTTTCTATAGACAAAACATGCTTTTCTCAGTCTGAATCTCTCATTATTTGGAAAATTCTGTTTGTTAGAAGCTGGAAAAGGTTGTAGGAAGTTTGCATTGAAGATAAACACACAGCTAGTGTTTTGCAAAGTGAATTGCTGTTACTTGGCGAATAAGCTTATTTTACCTGGTTCTGGACTTTAATAGGCAGACTTTTCTACATAGAAAAAGCATGCGTTTCCCAGTCCTAATCACACATTCTTTGGCGAATTCTGTTCCTTCCAAGCGGGAAAAGCTTGTAAGAAGTTGACATTGAAGATAAACATACAGCTATTGATTTGCAAAGTGAATTGCTGTTACTTTGCCAATAAGCTTAGTTTCCAGTAGTTCTAATTGGTCAAAGGCAGACTTTTCTATATAGACAAAACCTGCGTTTCCCATTCTGAATCAAACATTCTTTGTGAATTCTGTTTGTTCCAAAAGCTAAAAGTTGGTAGGAAGTTGACTTTGTAGATAAACACATAGAATGTGTTTCGAAAATTTAATTGAAGTTACTAGGCGAATAAGCTTAGTTTTAACCGGTTCTACACGATAAAAGCAGACTACTCTATAAAGACAAAACATGCATTTCCCTTCCTACCAAACATTCATTTTCAAATTCTGTCCGTTCCAATTGGGAAAAGCTGGTTGGACGTTTACTTTGAAGATAAACACACAGCTCGTGTTTTGCAAAGTGAATTGCTGTTACTTGGCCAATAAGCTTAGTTTTAAGTGGTTTTCTACAGTAAAAGGCAAACTTTTGTATATAGATAAAACATGCATTTCCCAGACTGAATCTTACCTTCTTTGGTGAATTCTCTTCTTTCCAAAAGGGAGAAGTTTGTAGGAAGTTTACTTTGAATATAAACACACAGCTAGTGTTTTGCAAAGTGAATTGCTGTTACATGGCAAATAAGCTGAGTTTTAAGTGATTCTGGACGGTAAAAGGCGTACTTTTCTATATAGACAAAACCTGCGTTTCCCATTCTGAATTAAACATTCTTTGTGAATTCTGTTTATTCCAAGCGGTAAATGTTTGTAGGAAGTTGACTTTGAAGATAAACATACAGTTAGCATTTTACAAAGTCATTTGCTGTTACTTGGCAAATTAGCTTAGTTTTCAGTGGTTCTAGAGGGTAAAAAGCAGACTTTTTATATAGAGAAAACATGCTTTTTGCAGTCTGAATCTCACATTATTTGGAGAATTCTGTTTGTTCCAAGCAGGAAAAGTTTGTAGTAAGTTTACTTTGAAGATAAACACACACCTAGTGTTTGGCAAAGTGAATAGCTATTACTTGGCGAATAAGCTTATTTTACATGGTTCTGGAGGGTAAAAGGCAGACTTTTCTCTATAGACAAAACATGTGTTTCACATTCTGAATCGAATATTCTTTGGCGAATCCTGTTCATTGCAAGGGAGAAAAGATTGTAGGAAGTTGACTTTGAGATAAACACACAGCTGGTGTTTACAAAGTGAATTGCTGTTACTTGTCGAATAAGCTTACTTTTAAGTGGTTCTAGATTGTAAAAATTATAATTCTCTATATACACTAAACATGCTTTTCCCAGTCTGAATCTCTCGTTCTTTGGCCAATTCATTTGTTCCAAGCGGGAAAAGTTTGTATGAAGTTGACATTGAAGATAAACACACAGCCAGTGTTTTGCAAAGTGAATTGCTGTTACTTGGCAAAGAAGCCTCGTTTTAAGTGTTTCTTGATGGTAAAAAGCATACTTCTCTATAGATTAAAAATGCTTTTCCAATCTGAATCTCCAGTTCTTTGGCAAATTCTGTTCCTTCCAAGCGGGAAAAGCTTGTAGGAAGTTGACATTGAAAATACACAAACAGCTAGTGTTTTGCAAAATGAATTGGTCCTATTTGACGAATAAGCTTAGTTTTAAGTGGTTCTAGACTGTGAAAAGCATACTTTTCTATATAGACATAACATGCGTTTCCCAGTCTGAATCACACATTCTTTGGCGAATTCTGTTCGTTCCAAGTGGGAAAAGCTTGTAGGAAGTTGACTTTGAAGATAAATACACAGCTAGTGATTTGCAAAGTTAATTGCTGTTACTTGGCCAATAAGCTTAGTTTTAAGTGGTTCTAGACGGTAAAAAGCATACTTTTCTCTATAGACATAACATGCATTTCCCAATCTGAATAGCACATTCTTTGGCAAATATGTTCCTTCCAAGCAGGAAAAGCTTAAAGAATTTGACCTTGAAGATAAACACACAGCTGGTGTTTTGCAAATTAAAATACTGTTACTTGTCAAATAAGCTTAGTTTTAAGTGGTTATAGACGGTAAAATGCATACTTTTCTATATAGACAAACCATGTGTTTCCCAGTCTGATTCTCACATTCTTTGGCAATTTCTGTTCGTTCCAAGCGGGAAAAGCTCGTAGGATGTTGACTTTCAAGATAAACACACAGCTAGTGGTTTGCAAAGTGAATTGCTGTTACTTGGCCAATAAGCTTAGTTTTAATTGGTTGTAGAGTCTAAAAAGCTTACTTTTCTGTTGTGGTTTGCCTTGGATTTCTCTCTGAATTTGTAAAATAAAGGCAAGAGTGTGAGATTTGGGCAGATGGAGGAGTCGGGAGCGAGACGGAATGAGGTTCAGAGAATAGGGTGAGAGACGACAGTTGGTGACAGTTGAGCCAGTAGAACCTGAGGAGGAGGGAGAGGATTGGACAGTTGAGAGTGTTGGGAGAGGAGGAAGATAGGTGGGAGAGCGAGAGTTTACAGACATGATGGGGAACTGAGAAAAAGTTAGAGGAGTCAGGGGAGGAAAAGGAAAGAAGCAAGGAGAGAGTCGTCATGGGATAAGGAGAAGCTGGAGACCTGGCAAATAAAAGGTGCAAGGGATGAGGGATTCGGGAGCTAGGAATAGGACAGTGTAGGGAGGATCTGTCCAATCTAGATGCTGGATTGTTTTCACATTAATTGAGTTGCGTTTTCTTTGTACGGGCCGATTCGTGTTGGAGAGGAAACTGCAACAACTGGCGCCCAACGTATCCATTAGAACTCAACTAACTTGAGATAAAAGTTTACTTCCCTCTCACCCCGAGAATAGGGCTCTGATAGAGATCTAGGCAGGAGTACTGGTGGATTAGAAGTTGAAGACTGGGTCTGAGGGGTCTAGGAAGAATCGAGAGGACAGCACGTGTTTTGAAGCGGAGAGAGAAAAAAGGTACAAACGGCTTCGGATCAGATACTACTTTGATGTAAGAGAGATATATAACTTTTTGATACTTAAAGATGAGAAACACAATGAATATCTTTTGGGCCTTATGGAATGATATTTTGAATGGTCTGACAGTTGTGAATTTTGAGGAAAAAGACACTTTATCATTTACCGGTATTGCAATATTCATTCTTCTAACTTACTATATCTTCTCAAAAGACAGGGCCCTAAATTGCCAATTTCTAGCCTTAGGAAAGAAATTACAAGTAACGCTAGAACAGAAATTTCTCAGATATATAGATGACTCTGAACAACAGAGAGATAAGCTTAAGTTTTGGCAACAGGAGCTAGAAGAGACACTAGAAAAAAGAATTCGACAACTCAAAGATCAAATTGAACAGCAGGGAAATAGAGATAGAATCTGGAAACAAAGTCTAGAGGATAACTTACTAAAACCAGCAAATCAAAATACGGCAGAGGCTGCAATATCAGGATTACAACATAAATAGAAGCTAAAATTATGGAAGCAGGGCTTAGAAGAGAAGAAACAGGTAATTATGGAACAACATGAACAACAGAAAGAGAAAATTAAATCTTGGCAATGTAGCCTAGAAGGAACACTAGAATTAAAGACACAGGAAATTATAGATCAGAATAAGAGACACAAAGATGAAAATAAAAGTGTTAGACAGGAACTAGAAAGGATGTTAGAACAGAACATACAACAGCTCACAAGTCATATTGAACAGCAGAGAGAAAGTAATGAGGTTTGGAAGCAAGACTTGGAGAATAACTTTTTAAAATTAATCAATCAAAAGATAATGGATAACAAATTATTAGAAGTACAATATAAAGAAAAATTCAAAGTGTGGAAGCAAAGCCTTGAACAGAGAATTCAGGAACTCAAGGAACAGGGGGGAAGACAGAAGGAGAAATATGAAGCATGGGTACGGACTTTAAGAGAGGAATTTAAAATTACAACTAAAGAAAAAACTCAGGTAGAGACAGAAGATAAAATTAGGGAAAGTCAACCTAAGGTTATTAGGAAACAAACTTTAGTCTATCCAGTTAGTGTACAAAAAAAGCCTCCAAACGATGATCATCCACAGGGTTATGAAGAATTTGAATGGCAACCCATGGATGTGTTAGAATTAAGGAAATTTAAGGAAAGCGTAACTAATTTTGGAATGCATTCACAATTTGTAAAACAATTCTTGCTTTCTTGGGCTTTTAAAAATAGAGTAATCCCCCAAGACTGGAAAGATATGGTAAGAGCAATTCTAGAGCCTGCTGAAAATTTACAATGGATTTCGTAATGGAGAGAAGAAGTGAGGGAGATAGCACGACAAAATAGAGCTACGGGCAGAGAGATTTCCACAGATCAACTGCTTGGTGAAGGCCGCTTTGCTGAAGTAGAGGTGCAGGCTGTATATGATGAAGAAACTCTGGAATGGTGTCGATTGTCAGCCTTAAAGGCCTGGGACAAAGTCGCAGAATCAGGGAAAAGCCTTGAAACATTCACTCAAGTCATACAAGGTCCTAAAGAAACCTTCCCTGACATTTTACAAAGGCTTACTTCAGCTGTGGAAAGGAATGTATCAGATTCAGCAGCAAGAAAGGCGATTATTGAGTCTTTAGCCTTTGAAAATGCAAATACCGAATGCAGGGAAGTAATTAGACCACTGAAGGCGAGGCCCGCTCCAATAGATGAGTGGATTAGATATACAGCTATTGTTGGATCTTGTTCTCCTGATACGACTGTGATAGGAGAAGCTGCCACTGGGCAGCTAGAGATGACCCAAGATTTCAAATGTTTTAATTGTGGTGAGCAGGGTCATCTCTGATATTACTGCAAGAAAAACCAAAATAATACCAAAAGGGGGACTATGCCTCCTGGAATATGTCAAAAATGTGGCAGAGGTGGACATTCGACTCAGGAATGTAGAGCAATAACAGACAGATGGGGCCGCATCCTGCCACAAAACTCCCAGGGGGGCCTCTTGCAGGCCCCAATGCCAGGCAGGAAGAGTTCTCTTCCTCAGAACAATTAAATGGCATGACTTCAAAACTAGATGTTCTGGGACCAGAGGAGGCTGAGGGAAGTCCTATGGACAATCCCAAAAGCCTCAAAGGGAGCGAAAAATGAATATTTTGGCAAATGTCTATAGAGGACCAAAGGTCAAAATGAACAATACTGGGAAACAATATTGAAATTGAAGGAATGGTTGGCACTGGAGCAGATGTAACCATCATCTCTCAAAAATCTTGGCCCACTAGTTGGCCACTTCAAGGAGTGGATATGCAGCTTCAAGGTGTTGGCACTTTATCCCAAATAAAACAAAGCACCAGGTGGCTTAAATGTATAGGACCGGAAGGTCAGGTAGGAAAATTAAGGCCATACGTGGCTGATATAGCCTTTAAATTATGGGGAAGAGACCTACTACAGCAGTGGAAAACTCAAATTAATATCCCCTCAGTTTCAGGGTCTGGCCCTGAAATTCATTCAGGCTCCTAATAAAAACTTTAAATCAGTCAGGGAATGTTATCAAGGACAGTTAGAGACGGTCCAAGCTGTCCATAAGCAAGATACAGCAGAGGCTGACAATTTAGTGCTACCCCAAGGAGCCATGGCTGTTCAGACAACAACAGCCTTGCCACTAAGGTGGCTGACTGACCAACCCATCTGGATTGATCAGTGGTCTATGACAAAAGACAAACTACAGGCATTAGAACAGCTAGTCCAGGAGCAGCTGGAGGCTCAGCATATAGAGGAGTCCACCAGCCCTTGGAATTCTCCAGTATTTGTCATTAAAAAAAGGTCTGGCAAATGGAGGGTGTTGACAGATCTCAGAGCAATTAATAAGATTATTCAGCTGATGGGTTCCCTGCAGCCTGGGATCCCACTGCCTTCTTTGTTGCCTAAGGAATGGCCTATTATAGTGATTGACTTAAATGATTGTTTTTTCACTATTCCTCTACATGAAGGCGATAAGGAAAGGTTTGCCTTTTCAGTGCCTACCCTCAATAGAGGTCGCCCATAAAAAGATATAAATGGGAAGTCCTGACACAGGGAATGTTGAATAGCCCTACCTTGTGTCAATATTTTGTACAGCAGTCATTGGAGATGATTCGCAAACAATTTCCCCAGTCTATTATTTATCATTACATGGATGACATTTTATTATCTGATTCAGATATAAATATCCTGGAAAGAATGTGTGATGAAGTGAAAAAAACCTTACCTTGCTGGGGATTACGAATCGCTTCTGAGAAAATACAAAGAGGGGATTCTATTAATTATCCAGGGTATAAAATAAGTCTACAAAGGATTAGGCCACAAAAGGTGCAATTCAAATAAAGCAATTAAGGACACTTAATGATTTTTCAGAAACTACTGGGAGATATTAACTGGTTGAGGCCTGTGATTGGCTTGACCAGTCAAGAGTTGAGCAATTTATTTCAAATGTTACAACGCAATAAAGATTTAAATACCCCAAGGAAACTGTCAGCTGAGGCTGAGAAAGAGCTAGCTTTGGCATAAAGGAAATTTCAGGACACACATCTAGATTGTATTGATCCAAAGATGGCATGCATATTAGTCATCTTACCCTCTACTCATTCCCCTCCAGGAATTCTCATGCAGAGGGAAGATTATATCTTAGAATGGATATTTTTAGCACATAAACAGAGTAAGAAACTGGAAACCTACATTGAGAAGGTCTCTGAATTGATACTTTAAGGAAAATTGAGACATCGACAATTAGTTGGAATGGATCCGGCTGAAATTGTGGTACCTTTTACTAATACAGAAATTGCCTCTTTGTGGGTACAAATTGAACATTTGCAAAGAGCATGCAGTAAGTTCTTAGGAGAGATTAACAACAGATACCTTAAAAGCAAGCGACATCAGTTCATAAAACGTACTAACTGAATCCTCCCTTGTATAATAAAGGGAATTCTAATATCTGGAGCCCTACATTTTACACTGATGCCAGAAAGTGAGGAAAGGCAGGTTATAAATCAGAAAAGGGGGGATTTAGCTCACTGGTAGAGCGCTTGCCTAGGAAGCGCAAGGTCCTGGGTTTGATACTAAGCTCTGAAAATATAACCAAAAATAAATAAATAAATAAATAAATAAATAAATAAATAAATACATACATACATACATACATACATGCATACATAAATACATAAATAAATCAGAAAATGTAAGCCATGTGACTGAGAGTCTCTATAAGTCAGTTCAAAAATCTGAATTGTATGCAATACTCATGGTGCTGTCAGATTTTCAAGAGCCTCTTAGTATAGTAACTGACTCTCAATATGCAGAAAGGGTTGCTTTGCACATAGAGACTGCAGAACTTATTCAGGATTATTCTGAATTGACAGCACTATTTATTCAGCTACAACAAAAGATCAGAAATAGGAGTTACCCACTATATATAACACACATAAGATCCCATACAGGTCTGCCAGGCCCTCTGGCGCAAGGTAACAATGAAATTGACCAGCTACTGATAGGAAGTGCACTAGAGGCTTCAGAATTCCATAAAAAACACCATGTTAACAGCAAAGGCTTAAAGAAAGGATTTTCTATCACTTGGCAACAAGCCAAGGAGATTGTGAGGCAATGTCCTACTTGCTCGTTATATAATCAAACTCCATTGCCTACAGGAACAAACCCTAAAGGCACCCAAAGAAATGAAATTTGGCAAATGGATGTTCTCCATTTTACAGAGTTTGGTAAGCTGAAATACATACACCATACTATAGATACATACTCAGGATTTCGATGGGCAATTGCCTTAGGGTCAGAAAAGGCCGATTCTGTAATTACACATGTGTTAGAAGTTATGGCTATAATGGGGATACCCATACAAATTAAAACGGACAATGGTCCAGCATATATCTCTAACAAGATTAAGCGCTTCTTTGAATATTATAATATAAAACATGTTACAGGTATACCACACAATCCTACAGGACAAGCGATTGTGGAGAGATCTAATCGAAGTCTAAAGGAGATGCTTAACAGGCAAAAAGGGGCAACAAAAACTCCCAGAGGTAGGCTATATACTGCTTTATTAACTTTAAATTTTTTAAATGCTGATGAACAAAACAGCACAGCTACTGAAAGACATTGGATTGTGGAAAAGACTACTGAACTAAACCAGCCTGTTTATATTAAGGCTATTCTGACATCAAAATGGAAAATGGGAAATGTGTTACGCTGGGGAAGGGGATATGCCTATGTTTGTACAGGAGGAGAAAAGCTGTGGGTTTCCTCCAAGCTGATAAAGATCAGACATGACAAGGGGAGACCTCCTGAAGTCCTCGGCAACACAGAAGAAAAGGGAGACTACGACAATCAACAAATAGGTGATGTATATATGAGGATGTTTAGGTCTCCATGTATGAACTGGCTGAGACTAAATGACTATAAACAGCCAGTAACATTTTGAGTACGAATTTCTCATAACTTGTTATTACATGCATCCTGTAAAATGGCATGTATTACAAAATTATGTTACGGTTTGATTATATGATCCAACTAACCTGAAGAAAGGCAGTCACCTTTTTTGTTGATCTTTATTAACTAAGCTGTGCACCCTGCTTACTCCATGTGGATGCGCTTACAGAACTATATGATGCTTGTAAAGTTTTGTGTGCTGCAGGAGGAAAGAAGAGAAAGACAGCCCTGAAATGACACACACTCTGGGATGCTGAGATTCTGGGACCTTCCAGTCCAACTTCGTGTTTGATTCTCCCTCCATTACACTGAAGCTGCTTCATTTAAAGGCCTGCTTTCAGGATTTTTCCAGAATGGCCATCTTACTTATCCAGCCCTTCAGACTGTCTTAGTCAAGAGGTCAGCTAAGAGATGAACTTTCTCAGCACAGAGTGACTGGCAGGCAAATCCCAGCTACATCTACTCCAACAAAGCCAACTCTTCCTAATTCCTCTTGGGCCCCAGAAGGGAATTCTTCACCCCAATTCAGCTGGAAGAAGACGAGGAAGATTATCTTCCCAGTTCCTTATGTTGGGGTGGATGGTTCTGGTTATTCTAAGAACTATAGATATGTTTTCTTTTAAGGGATACTAACAAATGTAGCTTTGGGCAGGGGGAACTAGAGAATTTAAACTCAGGGATTGCTATCTTTCCTTCCTCTTTTTTATCCTTCTTAGTTTAAAAAAAAGGGGGGTGATATAGTAATACATAGAAGTTAGAGAAATAGACAAACAGGGATAGATTAGCAAACTTACTCTTAAACAAAATTTTAAAGCTATATCTTACATTGATAGAAATGTTTGTAATTGATACAAAGTTGAAGCTGCAATCTTTTCATTGGTATAGAATGGATTTTACACAAATGCGAGGTTTTCATTGGTATACTTTCTTATTGATTTATAATTGAGATTAATATTGCTACTTTAACATAAGCATTGTGCCTCCACTATGCATCTAAGAATACAAGTCTTAGACACAGTCCTATAACTGCTATTATACATTATTTTTAGTTGATTAACCAGAACCAGCTAAAGACCAGGTTGCAAAGTCCTGTTTCTCAGTCAGTTTAGATGGGTTTTGGAAATACTTCGATTAGAGAGGGCCAACGGTAGTCTATGCTTAACAGTTCAGAAACACCTATATAGATAGGAAATCTTCAAGGGCGTCATAAGTCCACAGAATAACCCATTTATGGACATTTCTTTGTCTAGATCATTTGACTAGAGACCTGTCTGCCCTTGACAGGACCCCTTAGACTCAAAGAAGAAATTGAGCATCAATGGAGTTGCTCAAATCGTGGTGACACAGTCACTGAGCAAATTGCTTCAATTCATCTACAGACAAAACACTGTCCAGAAAAGGACAAATTATGCAGAAGAGTCGACTGATAATCTCTGCCAAGGCAGGGTGATCAGCCCTTCAAAATCTGCATTACAAAAGTCTGCCAGATGATCCTGGGCCAGAAGGCTGAAGACTGATGCTCCGACATATTAAGGAATAGGGGGACTGTCCAGGTGATCAGCAGTCTCTATAAATTGGCTAAGCTTGGAAGCCATGTTTTGTGCTTCCCATATTTTCAGGTAATATTAATCATTCTTGGATTTCTGATGTGGTTGGAGACTGGTAGTCTCATAGACAACCCAAACGCTTTAGTATTGAGAAAGATGATAAATCTGTTAGGGTGGTTTTCAGGTGGCATAGGATCTAGAACCAGGATATAGTCAGGTATAGTTTTTAGTATAGATGACATGGTTAATGAACAAAATTGATGCACTTGGTGATGAGTGTATTGTTGGTTTTATAAATTGCAGAATGGTAATAAACTTAGTTCACATATGTGTAGGGAAAAGGTTTTTTAACTGTACAAAAAGGGGGAAATGTTGTGGTCTACCTTGGAGTTCTCTCTGAATTAGTAAAATAAAGGCAAGAGCTCGAGATTTGGGCAGAGGGAGGAGTTGGGAGCGAGAGGGGAGGAGTCAGGAGAGGGGAGGAGTCAGGAGAGGGGAGGAGTCAGGAGGGGAGGAGTCAGGAGAGGGGAGGAGTCAGGAGGGGGGAGTCAGAAGGGGGAGGAATCGGGAAAAAAATGAAAGAAGTGAGGAGAGAGTTGTCATGGGAGAAGGAGAAGCTGGAGACCAGGCAAATAAAAGGTGCAAGGGATGAGGGATTTGGGAGCTAGGAATAGGACAGTGTAGGGTGGATCTGCCCAATCTAGACGCTAGATTGTTTTCATATTAATTGAGTTGCGTTTTCTTTGTACTGGCCGATTCTGGTTGGAGAGGAAACTGCAACAGTTACGTTAGGAAGGTTGAGAACCACTCTTCCTGACCCCTCTAAGATATGCCTGTAGGTGTGGACTGGAGGTATAATCCCTTTTATTCAATCAGGCAAATCCAGAAAAACCAAAACACCACCAAAAGTTTATGAAGGATAAACAGCCACTGCACCCACAGTGTCAGGACTCCTGACATCTTAGACAAACGATGTCAAAATGGAAATCACGTCACACCATGACCATCCCCCTAAATGAAAAGCAGAGGAGAAAAACCAGTTCCCTGGTGGTGGCACCAAGAGAAAACCCTTGTCAGAATTGTCAGCAAGGATTTTAAAGCCAGGATTCAAGCGTCGTCAATGAGAAACTTCCAAAAGAAAAGTATACACATCATCTTGGTGAGGTAATAGAAGAAACAAGAGAAAATCGAATAGGAATTCACTGAATTAAAACAAACACTAAGAGTAGGAATTAAAGGCATGTCTGGGCAAGATGAACAATGAAGTGGAGTTTACAGCAGGCAGAAGGGGCTGGGGAGACGGCTCACTGCTTAGGAACACTGGTTGCTCTTGCAGAGGACCAGGGTTCAGAGGATCTGATGGACTCTTTGGTCAAAGCAGACACACACACACACACAGACACTCATACACACACAAACACACACAAAGACACATACACTCACATACACACACATACACACACACAAACACAAAGACACACATACACTCACATAAACACACACACATACACACACAAACACACACACACACTCACATACACACACAAACACACACAAACACACACACACATACACACACATACACACATACACACACACACACACACACACACACACACACACACCCCATAGAGGTAAATTTTAAAAAAAATTAAAGAAAGAAGGTGCCAGGTATGCCCCTTTAATCCCAGCACTCAGAAGCAAGCTGATCTCTGTGAGTTCAAGGCCGACCTGGTTTATACAGTGAGTTTCAGGCCAGCCCTACCTACATAATGAAACCCAGTGTCAAAATAAAACAGAAAAGAGTGTTCTATTTATTTCTGATAATGTAGGCAACAGAGAAACTATTTCTACAGCGAAAGAACTTACTGTTGAGAGAATCAGTGGGCTGGAAGGAGACCCCAACTCTGTGTCACTAACTCCATCACGGCCTCAGCAGGAAGCAAGAATGGGTACAGCTAAAAGGAAGGAGGGTGATCATGAGTAAAGCTGTGGACACGCATCAGCCCATCAGCAACAGAAGCAGGCGGAAAACCAGCTGGGATGAGATGACGTCACCAGCCAATTCTCTGACTGACAGTCCCTAGTAGCACCAGGATGTTCTTTTCCTTCAAGTACCCTGGACTTCTCAGACACTCAGAAACCACAGAACAAAGTGTGGCAAATGCCTAAGAAAGGATGTCTTGTGGGACATATTTGTTTATACAGGTTTCATGTAGCCCAGGCTGGCCTCAAACACACTATGCACCCGAGGATGATTTTGAACTCCTGGTTCTCCTCCTGGTAATGGGACTATGGGCATGTCCACCACACCAGGCTGATGAGGTGCTGTAGGTGGAGCCCAGAGCTGTGTGAGAGCCAAGTGAGCACTGTGTCCACTGAGCTGCATCTCCAGCCCCTCGGGATGTGTTCTGCTAATACAACAAAACTAAAATAGATGTCTTCAATGAGAGACAACAGGAGTCTCCCAGTCCAGAAACATTAAATCACACATTCCCAAGTAATACAGATGTCAAGAAATAATGAAACTATGTAACAGTAAGAAAAAAAGAAGATGATAGGAAACATACTATCAAAATGTGTGAGACATAACTATGACGGTGCTAAGAGGAAACTTTATTTACAACACTAATTCTTAGATTAGAAACAAAGACCAGCAACCTAAATTTTTATCTACACTAGAAAATAAGAAAATAATTAATTCAATGAAAAAATAATTTTTAAAATGAACCCCAAAACACAAAACACTAAAAATAAGAAATTAACAAAAAAAAGCCAATGAAACAGAATTTGTTTTTTTTTAAAGCAAAGAATTTTATTTTTACGTCTCGATTAGACCTAGATAGAAAAATATAAGGTCCATTCTGTTTGGCGATTTAAAAAAAAAAAAAGAAATTGCCGTGTTTTAGAGTTTATGCGGAACACTGAAGCTGGTACCACAGACAAAAATTTAAAAAAAAATTATTCATCATTTAAACACTTTTTAATTACAGTGTTTATACTCAACTTGTCTCTCCTATAATCTCTTTAATATCAGAAAGATTTCCAGGGTGGCCATATGGAGATTATGCAGTGTTGAAATGGAAGCACAGCATTGTATTCCCAACACAGACTCTGGTTGAGAACATCATTGTTTTTCTCACGAGGAAACTAGCACAAGATCCAAGCCCAGTCTCCCGAGGCGTTGTCCCATCTTAGAGCCATTTCTTCAGACAACACTTCCCATGTGTCATATTTTTCTTCAAAAATCGAAACAGACTTGTTTGCTGCACTGTTTCGTTTGCCATGCTGCTTGGGAGATCCTGGACCATCAGACATGATGAAACTTCTCGCCCACACCCCCAAACTACAGCACTGGTATCAGCGTAGAGGAAATAGGAGAGACAGAAACCAAAAAGGAAATAAAATACAACCTGTTGTTGTTTGGAGAAGAGTCATGTAAGTAGGCCAAGCAGACCTTGGACTTTCTATGTAGCCCAGGTTGGCATTGGACTTACTATGTAGCCCAGGCTGGCCATGGACTTACTCTGTAGCCCAGGTTGTCCTTGGATTTACGATGTATCCCAGGCTGTCTTTGGACTTATTCTGTAGCCCAGGCTGGTCTTGATTTACGATGTAGCTCAGGCTGTCTTTGGACTTACTATGTAGCCCAGGCTGGAATTGAACTTGTGATCTTCGTGAGTATTGAGATTATAGGTATGCACTACCACACTCAGCTTTGTCTCTGTTATTATAAGTGACTCAGCTGTGGCCCCTCTTTTGCCAGCCTCCCTCAACATCAACAACAGCATTCACAATCACCCACTAGGTTAATCCCATCCTTTAACTCATCTGTTAAGGTAAGACTTTACAGAACAGAGAGTCAGCAGGGTCCTCCTCCTTATTAGAACACATTTGTGTGGAGGAATTTGAGTGATTGTTTGAGTGAGCCAGTCATAACTTAACCTGGTTCTGATATTATGACCAAGATGAAAAAAAAAAAAAGAAGAAAACAAAAGTAAAGGAGATGGGTCCAACACCGGGACTTGAACCTTAGCAGGTGAGGAGATGGCTCACAGGTCTCAGGTAAATGATGGGTAGGCTTTGTGGCCCACATAGAATCCCAGTCCAGGGAGGTAGAGATAGGGCCGATCCCCAGGGCAAGACAGCTCTCAAGACTAGTCATTTTGGTGAACTCTGGGTTTGAGTGAGAAATGCTGCTTCAATGAATAAGGTAGAAGAGAAAATGGATTAGTCCCTACATTATACACTGCACATGCATGTATGTACACAAACACACACTCACACACACACACACACACACACAAACACACACACACACACACAGGAACAAAACAAAAAACCTTGGACTTAAGGCATTGCCTCCACTGTAGTAGCACATAGTAGGAGGTGGGGATCTAAATAAGTGTTCCTTTCCACCCCACAAAGACCAACATACTTATGAACCCTCAGCCCTGGATCTGTACAATCTGCTGAGGACTCCCAGATATTTAGTTTAATCTCCTCGTTCTCTGACATATTTTGGTGTTCTGTTTCAGGAATCCTGAGCTGGGGCTCGGCTGACTTGAGCCTCACTCCCAGTCCTGCATCCAAGACAACTTTCAGCTGCCATGTACTGATCCTTGGAATTCCCTGCCAAGGTACCCTGACTTGCATTTCTCACGTGGCCATGCCATGAAGCCAGAGAAAGTGCGGCTGTCTTACTCTGCCATTTATTAGCTTAGAGTATTGGGAAATTGGCTCGACGTTTAAACCTCACTTCCCTCATGTATAAATGAGCAGGCGAACAATTCCAGTTCATCAGATCTACACTAGGAGTGAGTTAGAAAAGCACATCAAAACGATTAGTGCCAAAGTGTTTTATGAATGATAAGCAGTATTATTTATATGATTTGTAACATTGGAAATTATGGTACCTGGAACGTAACGGTTTTCATTATCTTTGCACAGATGATGCAAGGAAAGCATCTAGGATGCAGAAATGCTTCGTTTTTTGCTTTATTTCCAAGAAGCATTTCTTTCTGCTCCAATTATTTTTTTAAAACTTACTTTCCACTCCATCTCCCCTTAGGTGATTAGGTTAGAACGGGGTTTGGTGAGAGGGGTTAAAAAACATGTTACAGAATATATCTACAAGACAACTGTTGAGTTCAAATGAAGGCACCCTCCATGGATAAGCCATGCTCCCCCTGAAGCTATTGGTTTCTTTTCTTTTTTTATTTTCATTGATTTCTTGTGATGACTAGTCTTGGAGGAAAGAACCTCCCTCGAGTTGCTTCCTCCAACAGATTGGCCTTGACTATGTCCAGGTGGCATTTCCTTGACTGTTCACTGATGTTGGAGAGCCTGGTCTACTGTGGGCAGCACCGCCCTATGTTGGTGGGTCTGTACTCTTTAAAGGTAGTTGAATGTGAGCTTAGAAGCAAGCCAGTGGGCAGTCTCTGTAGTTCCTGTGTCACAGTCCTGTCTTGGTTTTCCTTGATGATGGGCTGGAACAGATAAGATGAAATAAAGATTTCCCTTCCCAAGCTGGCTATGGTGAGTGTATTCATCAGAGCAACAGAAAACCAAAATTAAGCAAAAATCACAGTGCCAGATGTGGGATGTCTTCCTGAAAGTTGCTGACCAGCGAGATCCCAAAAGCCCTCACAACTTTACAGGTTGTTGCCCATGATCTTCGTAGCCCTCCAGAACTTAATCGTAAGACCCTATTGCTGAGGACACTGAATCCTTTGGTCACAGGTCACAGAAGTGTCAATATCAAGTTGAGGTGGAAGCATCCTCTATAGTGGTAGCCTTCATGGTTCAAGAAAGTGCTATGTAGGCTTCCAGGGGAGAAAATCATCTACAACCTTACTCGGGGGTGAACCATTCAAGCTAAAATGTAAGGCAAGATGTGGCCCTAATGTGTTTGTGGCATCGCAGTCATGGGAGTAACTAGTGGCTTTCCAATTGGATACAAGGCATATTCCACACGAGAGAATACACACCAGGTTCTGTAACTGGTCAAGAACCTATGGTTAGGGTGATATAGGCCCATGAAAGAACATAATGCTAAATACATTGGCAAACTTCCTTCTAAACAATCATATTTGTATCTATAGATCAGGGTTGCACTCAGGTCTCATCAGAGAAGAAGCCTCTGACTACCATGGGCAGAGACATACAGATGGACAAAGTGCTGGGAATCAGTGGTGTTGGACTGTTCAGGTGGAAATAGGACAGCTAATTCTTCTCCTCTACACCTCAGAGAACATCATGAAAGAGTGGATGGAAGAAATATAAGAACCAGAAGATGTGGAAGTGGACAGCAAAAGGATATCTTTTAGATTGGACCTAGTCATTGAACTCTTAAACTGATGGCGGCTATGGTCACGGGCACAAGACTGGGCCCTTCAACACTTCATTAGAAATGGGAGAGGCCATGAAGACCCTCCCCTCCCTTGGCAATCAACATTTATTGGAGGAGGGTTTCTATCCTGCAGGCTTAGATCTTTCAAGACCTACTTTAGGAAGAGTTTTTACACCCTTTAACCTTCCACTAGCCCACCACCCATCAGAGGTAGTAGAAAGGAAAGGACAATAGGGCGAACAAAGGACGATATGGACCTGCTTAGAAATAGTTCTCTGGGGCGATTTCAATCTTCATCATCAGGATATCAGTTCAATTGACATGAATCAGCAGAGGTAGGTCGATCTACTTGCAAACACCATTCACGAATCACCAAGGACAGTTCAACCCAGAAGAAATTGCTGAGCTCTTCCAATTGGCCTGGGTTTGAGGAGGCAGCAAGAAGCCACCGCAATGTCACCACAAGAAGTTCTCTGGGGCTTTTCTCTCTACAAAGTCATGACAAACAGTGGTCAGTGAGGAATAAAAGGTGAACCAATGCCACAGCATGGTCCATGAAGACCAGAGTCATCAAAGTCCATTGAGCATCAGCGAAGAGTGTCAAGGCCAGCCAATGCCGTGGCGTTGACCACTGTTGTCCAGGGTTATACTCGTACCCTTTCTAAACATCACACGCCCTTTTCCCAGGCAGCTACCATAAACACCATGTGTTTGTTCTCAGCAAATCATCCTCCCCTAAGACAGTATCCAGAACAACATCCATGACACAGTTGAGTCTCCAAAGAAACCAGAAATTTCTGCTTCACTCCCTTCTTCATTCCTGTACCCATAGATAAGTTGTTCTGTCGAATTCCTCTGTACTCATGTAATTAATTAAACTCAGGGATTACACGCAGAAAGGTGACATGATAAAGGAGGGGGGACTTATACAGAATATCGGTGCCAATTGGAGAGGGAATGGCGTGAGAGAAGGGGTTGATCGAGGGGATGACAGAGGAGGATGAGGGAGGAAGCAAGGGAGAACTGAAGGATGGGATGGGAGAATGAGGGAGGGCATGAGTGAGGGGAATTGGGAAGGGAAATACAGAAAGGAAATGACTAAAACTCATTATATAAGTATATGAAATTTTTAAACAAAAAAATCAAAATCGTCTTTTTTTTTAAAAAAAAATTAATGTTTCTCTTTAAAGAGGGTCAATCATTACAACTTACGGCTTATTTTGTTGGATCAATTTTGTCTTTGAGGCCTTTTTTTTTCCTTCGAGCAAATTGTCAGATGTGAAGTTTTATTTCGAGTCAGTGCCGTCCAGGATTCTGTGTGACTGAAAAATCAAGTCAGTAAACACTTTGTATTAATCGTCAAAATCCCAGTGAGTTCTCTCCAGTAATTTTCCTTTTATCACACTCCACCCACAGCCCTTCTCAAAATGCTGTCTGAATTAAGTACCTGCCTCTGAATGGGACACAAGTTCAAACCAGTGGAAGTGGGAAAAAGCAACTCAAAGCAAACAAAGTAACAAACAGCAAAACTTTTTCCGTCTGCATCTGGGATTCCATTTTATGGTTTTGGAGAGTCTACTACACTGAACAAAATGAAAGAGTAGAGTGTGATGTGGTGTTTAACTTACTGAAGAAAGGCAGGCATAGCTGCAAATGGGGGGGGGGGAAGGCGGCGGTAGGCTGACAGGGCGGTTCCTCTCTTGATGATGTATGTAAACACCAAAGCTGAGAATGAAGAGAACCTCCAAGTGAAAACGGCTTTGCCAAAATTTATGAATACAAGAGCATTTGTATCACACTGACTGAACATTCACACAAATAAATCACACCACACGTCTAGTATGCGTGTTTACACACATCAAGTGGTGCTGTGTTTGGGGGCTGTATAAACAATGATTGTGTGTGACTGGACAGGTGTCTTGGTAGTTGGGAACTGTTACTGCTCTTGCAGAGGACCTGAGTTCAGACCCTGGCACCAACATGGTGACTCACAAGCACTGATTACTCTTGTTCAGTTCTGTGCCCTGCTCCTGTCTCTTGTCTTGATGAATACTCATGTGGTCGTGAGGGAAACCGACTTGAGCCCTGTGGCCTCCCATGTCTTATTGACAGCTATTCCTGCTTTTCTTCCCTAAGTTTCTTTTGGCTTCTGTATATTTATCTTTTATACAGATACATAAAAGGAAGGGAAAACACCCATATATGGAATTTAAAACAAGGAAACAAAGAAAGAAAGAAACAAAGAAAGAAACAAACAAGCAAAGAAAGAAAGAAAGAAAGAAAGAAAGAAAGAAAGAAAGAAAGAAAGAAAGAAAGCTGAACACCCTCCAGGTCTGCAATGTGACCATCACATTCCAGTTGTTATGCTTTCCCCATCATGATGGGTGGTACTAGCTCAAACAATGGGTCAAAATAAACACTTCCTGTCTCTTTTTTTATTGGAATTTTATGTATTTAAATTTCTAATGTTATCCCCTTTCCTGGATCCCCTCTCTCCCATTCTCTCTCCCCCAGCTTCAGTGATGATGCTTTTCTTCCTACCCACTCCCATCTCAACACCCTGGCACTCCCCCATTTTGGGGAAATGAGGCTTCAGAGGGCCAAGGGCTTCTCCTCCTATTGATGCAGACAATGCCATCCTCTGCTATATATGTGGCTGGAGCTGTGGGACCCTCCATGTATACCCTTCGGTTGGTGGTTTAGTCTCTGGGAGCTCTGGGGGGGTCTTGTTGGCTGATATTGTTGCTCTCCCTATGGGGTTGCAACCCCCTTCAGCTCCTCCAGTCCATTCTTTAACTCCTCCTCCATTGGGGTCCGGGTGCTCAGTGGTATGATTAGCTGTATGCATCCTCATCTGTATCAGTCAGGCTCTGGCGGAGCCTCTCAGGAGACACGCATATCAGACTCCTGTCGACAAGCACTTCTGTCTTCGTTAAGTTTTCGCTTTGTATTTTGTCATTGCAACAACAAGAAGAATCAATATGCGCCCTCTTCATGTCAGGGCCATGTGAGTTAGAGTCAGTGTTTCACTGAGCCCTGTAGGGTTCTCTTGGCTCCATCCACAGAGCCTGGAGAGGGTGTGGACCCTCACACGGACCTGATGTGGCCATGGACAGCATAGACACTTGATGATCTATTCTCTTTGTGAGAAAGAAAACTTCATGTCATTCATAAATACAATGAAGGAGAGTGTCACATGCAGATATCCTAGAGTCTATTTTTGCATACTTATTCTCAGCAGCCCTCGTTGGGAGTCAGGGACACTGCGAGGCACCGAGAACATCTCAGTTCTATGGACCACCTTCTGCATTCCGTGACATCATAGACCTTGGCCCTGGAATGCAAATTCTTAGCTCAAATATCTAGCTCCTCTGTAGAGGGCCGCAATAACATTCACCACCACTAGATGGTGCTGGCTTCCACTGCGCAACTCGTGGAAGGCCAGGATATCCTCCGCCATTACAAAATGGCGCTAGCCTTTGCCGCGCTAGCCCCCCCCCCTTTCAGGAAGTTAACTGTGCGCATGTGCAAGAGTGCCTTCATGCCATGTCTTTGCCCACTCCGGGGCGTGATTATGAGATCATGGGTAAACAACCAATTAGGTGTGGGTGCGCCACACTAGGGTTTTATAAGCGCGCCATGTTGGCGCAGTGGGGATTTTCCTCTTCTAAAATTAATAAAGTTGATCACAGTAAGGATTTCTAAATGTCCACATGCTCCTTGCCGGCGGAAAGTTGCAAGCGGGACACTCTTCCTTCCAGGTGTAGCTGTGTCTTGGGTCTATGACTTCTAACACGAATCAAAACCTATAGGTTTGGGAGAAAAATGGTCTCATGTTAATGGGAAATGTATCTAACATGCATGCCTTCGATATAGTTATCCACGTGAAAGTTATGGAAGGAAAGGTGTGATCAGACACCCAAAAGACAACCTAAATCCTAAATTCAACTTCTTTGAGTGTTTGTCCTAATGCAGCTCTGTGTGTGTGTGTGTGTGTGTGTGTGTGTGTGTCTACACATATTTCTGTGTATGTGCATGAGCAGAACAGAGGGAGACCCTGCACATCTCTTCATTCATCTTCCTCTTCTTTAGTTTTTGAGACAAAGTCTCTTACTGAACTCAAAACTCACTGTTCCTGGCTATCATAGGCATCCCACACATGTTATCCCCTTTCCTGGTTCTCCCTGTTCCCATTTCCCTCTCCCCCTGCTTCTATGAGGATGCTCTTCCTCCCACCCACTCCCACCTCAACACACTGGCATCCCCCACACTGGGGAATTGACCCTTCACATGAACAAGGTATTCTCTACCTATTGATGCAGACAATGCCATCCTCTGCTATATATGTGGCTGGAGCCGTGGGACCCTCCATGTGTCCTGTCTTTATCCCTCCAAACATGGGTTATGGGCTGTCTTGCAGGTGCTGGCAATTTCACAGCAGGCACTGCTTCCCACAAAACAATCTCCCCAGCTTGCATTTTATCCCATGTTCCTGGCATGCTGGAGATCCTGTATTTTGTTTGTTTGGCCCTAGCTAGACGCTCTTTCTTGGACTATAATTAAGTGATCTACCTTCCTAATGCTGCCCCCTTTAACACAGTTCCTATGTTGTTACGACCCTTGATGACCCAATTACTCTTGTTGCTTCTTCATAGTTGTGATTTTCCTTCTGTTATGAATGGTAGTCAGGAATCATTTTGGAGACTGAAGTTTGTCAAAGGGATCGTGACCCACACGCAGGTTGTGAACCGCAGCTATAACCGGTTGGTGGCAAGATATATTTGAAGGACAACCTAGGGAAGACAACCACCAGCCCTGGGTCCTAAGGCCATTGTTTTATGGACCTAGCTCACCTCTTCACCTCCTTCAATATGGAGTCATGGGAGGAGCGTTTGTCATTTTGAATAAAACAAACATTAACGGAGACACACGATGGATCGTTGTTGCTACCATGTTGTAATTTCCTTCCCCCAAACACGACATTTTAAACATCATCGAAAGCCAAGAAAATAGGCATAAAGATCTGTCTGTGTGAGGCACTGCCCACAATTCATTTCGTTCACCTGGACCTCAACTTTAGAAGACTGCAAGCATCAGCCACTTGAGACATCCACTTCCTGCTCATGTTTTGTTGAAGAAAAAAAATCAAGCTAAATAGAACAACAGAGATGGAGTGTACAGGACGGGTTGGGTGGTTAGAGCTCTTAAGGAAAGCTTGCACACAGTGAGGTATGTCAACACACCTCCGCTGACTCAGAAGCAAACAGGTGAGGACCACAGGAAGCCTTGGGCATGAACAACAGGGATGAAGGTGTCTTTCCAAGGCAGCGAGACAGAGCAGAGCATCCTTCCTTGGGCTAGTTGAAGTGAGGAAGCTAGTGGTTCTCCACCTAAGTCATCGCACACTGAGCCGACTCGTGAAGTTCTGGACCCATCACTCTCCAGTGCCTGAGGTTGAAATGCAGCCGTCCCCCCCCCCAACCCCCATAGGAACAAGCACTTGTTCCAAGGAAAGGTGCTTGGAGACTCCATTCTTTGAAGCCATCTTCTCTGAAGGGCAGGTCTCTAATTCCTTAGCAAGAAAGGCATCATGTCTTCAACCTTGTCGTCTTTCCAAATCTGCCATCTCTGTGAAGCCCCATCTCGAAGGCCTTGGCCACGGCATCTGGCTTTCTGAACTGATGTCTCCAACAGGTTTCCTAAAGTCTCAGCTTAGCTGTTTTCGACGGATTACCTGTGCCTTATCTAGAGTGGAAACAGGGAATGAATTCTGGCTTATCTGAGTCCCTGGAGGTAGTAGGTGCTTATAGAGAGCAGGTGAAGGAATCATAGACATGAAAGTGCTAATCCATTCTTCAGGTGCGAACTTCTCTAATTTTTTATAGATTTTTAATCATTTAATAAAGTAAGTCAGTATCCCAGACAGGGTGAGTGTCTGGCTTATGCACCAGCCTCTCTTTTCATCCTAACTCCGGGCTGCTCAGGCTGTGATATCCATTGGAAGTAGAGTCATTGCAGATGTAAGTGGTTATGATGAAGGCCACCCTGGAGTGTGCTGGGCCCCTAATCCAATATGATCATCGACCCTATCAGAATAGAAGTGTCAGTTGCCTGAATGGCAGGCAGGATTGATGGGACCCGATGTCAGGCTGTGGTGGACTGGGAGCTGATTTTATTTCCCAACCAGGAGTTTAGGCTTTAGCCTGAGGTTCTAGTAAGCACTGGAGAATTTTTATCAAGGATTTCCCTTCAGGGATCCCTCAGGATGATCCCCTAGGGATGTACAGAGGAGGACCTAGAGGAGGCTGCAAGGGCTGTCAGCTCAGGCAACACGGAAAGTTGTTGTCTTCGCAGGAGGCACATGCTGCAGAGTGCAGGCCAGCAGAGACAGTGACTGAGCAGTTAGTGCAATGTCCCTCTTTGCATCAGAGCACCCCCCACGCTATCCTTCTGCCATGACGGACTTACATATTCAACAGACCGTCAAAACCCAGTCTGACTGAAGGGACACCATTGTACTAAGGAACGAACACTGCATAGTAAAAGACACAATGGATGGTAAGACGTTTCACAAATGATGGGAAACTAAAATAATCTCAGTTAAGGTGGTTTGCATTCCTCTCAGAGGACCCGGGTTCAGTTCCCAGCAACTATAACAGATGGTGCCCAACTCTAGGGAGTCTGATGCCCTCTTCTGACCTCCGTGGGTCACTGCACATGGGAGTACATACATACATACATACATACATACATACATACATGCTACATATATACACACATATTACACACATACATACTATACACATACTACATATATACGACATATATATTATGCAAGTGGGTTACCCAGTGATCTACTATCCTTGGTCAGTGGATTACTCATGCCCTCAGGAACCCTCAGAGGAAGTGGAACTTTCCATTTCTTCTATTCTTTCAGTTCATTTCAGGGGTTTAGGGCCCTCTTATTGACTGAAGCCTTTGTATGATCTTTGAGTTTCTGAAGCATTTCTATAACACGAACATCAGGTTGTTTGAATCTCTGGTCTTCATAGGGTTTTGAGCATCTGAACTTGTGCCGAGTCCGACTAAATAGTCCCGGAATGTGGAAAGTCGCTCGGGTCTCTGCTGTTCAAGTCCATCACCCGTTGGGGTAGGATGTTATAATCCGGTTGGGGGACCCTGAAGGCGTTCTCAAGTGGGAGAAGCTGGGAAACTTTCAAGTTCTTTCCCCTTTGAGTCCGGTGTTATGATCCGCTTGGGGGACACTGACTGGGCTTCCAGGTCGTGGAGGCTGGGAATCCTTCAACTGATTCCCCTGTTGCACTCCGGTGTTATAATCATTTCGGGAGACACTGAAGGGGTTCCCAGGCCACGGAGGCTGGGAAATCGTTGGTGAATTGTCAGAGGGTAAATTCCGGGATGAGGCTCTCTGTCCACTCTAAACAATACCACGTGAAGGGGCAGTGAAAAGACTCGGCAGTGGTGAGTCATGGTGAGCATCAGTCGAGCTGTATCCTTTGTGTGTTTCTCTCTCTCCCGAGAACTGTGGACAAGTCCGGAAGGCAAAGCAGGGAAATTTCGAGTGACCATTGATCTCAGGAAACAACCAAAGCTCGAGAGGGGCTGTCCTCGAGTTTGCACGAGGCAGTAGCGAGGCCTGCATGGGGCAGTCTCAATTTCTTCACTGGGCAGTTGCGAGGTCTGAATGGGACAGTCTCGAGGTGTGCACGGGGCAGTCGGGAGGCCTTCACGTGGCAGTCGTGAGGTCTGCACGGCCCAGCCAGGAGCTGCCTCACTTGTCAGTTCTGCTTGTAGTAGCGGGCGATCATCCAAGCTTTCTGAAAGAGGAGGAACCATGTCGACTCTCTTCCTTTGAGTCCGCAGTGCTACCTGTTTTGTGCACACTGTCAGGAGTCATGACAAGTGACTCCTGAAGTAGCAACATGAATGGAAAGGGCAAAGGGTACTTTGGAGACTGTGTTGTCAAGCGCCTCTTACACCAGCATTAGTGCAGTGATGTGTCTTGGAACCTCATAACCGAATTGGAAAGGCTGATCCAGAACTTGCTACTCACAGACTGCAGGGACTAGAAAATCACTGGTGGACTGTGTTTGGGAATAAACATGTGATTTTAATAGAGCATATAATGCATGGGATTGATATTAGAATTCCATGTGTGTTTCAGGTGACGCTTCAGCCTTGATGCCTCACTCACTATTTTTTCTTGTCCTAAAGCTTTTAATATTCATTCCGTGATGATATTTTTGAAATATTGAGTATGATAAACAATGGAAAGTATTTTCTCGACTCACATATATTGAAATTCTAAATGTCTCTTGACATCGTATGCAGTTGCCTGGCCAGAGGTCCTGGGATGCTTTCAATACTGGTAAGTTGATTGAACACAAAGTGTTTGTGTTACAAGCTTTGCTTGTGAATAATTCTTTTGGTGACCCCCAATTAGATTGTACAAATGCCTCCTGCCGTTTACAGACATATCTACAATCACCTTTGCTTGGAGAAAGGAGTTAAGTGTTATGCCTTCTTTGAATGAAGAGGAAGATCTAAGGCTACACTCCTCAGAGAAACAAGGTATCAGGTACTGTAGGAAGAAATATGCATCTAGGCAACATTAAATGTTCCAAGCTAACCTGTGCAGTAAAGTAGTGTTTGGAAGATACCACTCCTTTATTAGTAGTAGTATTAACCATTCTATTTGTTTATATTTCAAATATTACCCCCTTTCTATAAACCCCACCTCCACATATTCCTCCTTTTTGTCTCTAAGAGGGTGACTCAGCAAGCCCCATTCATTCTTACTTCACCCCTCTAGAATCTTCTCTGGGACATCAAGCATCCAAAGGACCAAGTGCTTCCCCTTCCACTGAGGTGAGATGAGGCCGTCCTCTTCTATATATGTAGGGTACCAGACCATGTATAATCTATGGTTGGTGTTTATGTCCATGGGAACCCTGAGGGGTCTGCTTAATGGATATTGTTGTTAATTATAGTCTCCTTCAGCTCGATCATCCCTTCCCCTGTAGGGATCTGTAGGCTCATTTCAATGGTTGGTTGTGAATATCTGCATCTGTATCAGTCAGGTGCTGTTAGAGCATCTCAGAGGACAGCCATACCAGACTCCTGTTTGCAAGCACATCTCAGCATCAGCAACAGTTTCCATTTTGATGTCTGCAGATCTTTGGATATCCTTTCTTACAGCCTCTGCTCCATATTTACCCCTGCATTTCAACTAGACACAGATAACTCTGATTTAATAAGAGATCGGTGAGTGGCCCCATCCTTACACCATGGTCATGTCTGTCTACTGCAGGTGGTGTCTGCAGGTTCAATTTCACGGTTGGTGTTGATGTTGGCTAATGTCATCACTGTTGGGTCCAGGGAACCTGTTGCATCCCTAGTATCTAGGACATTCTAGAGGTTACCCCCATCCTCCAATGTTCCTTCTTTCTATACTCATTCTCCTGGTCCTCTGTGCTTCTCTCCTGTCTCTTCCCACATCTGATCCTGCTCTCCTGTTTTTCCATTTAACTCCCCTCTCCCACACACGGTCCTTCCTCCATCTGCCTCCCATGATAATTTAGATATGTGTCTTTTATGAATTTAGGTGTCCTTACATTGAAACATAGTTGTTCAGAATTGAAAGTTCATTTTAGTATTATGTATTCTTTGATAAGTATGGTTCCATTCCTTATCATTTTTGATAACTTTGTGTTGAAAGTCAATGTGGTTCAATATCAGAAAGGCTACTCCAGCTTGTTTCTTGGGAACATTTGCTTAGAATTATTCTCCATTCTTTTACCCTGAGATACTCTGTCTTTTTCTCTAAGGTATATTTCCTGTGTGCAGCAAAATATTGGATCCTCTTTATGTATTCAGTCTCTTAGTTTATGTCTTTTTAGTTGAGGGATTGTGTCCATTGATGATAAGAGATATTAAAGGAAATGGTCTGATGCTTCCTGTTATTTTTCTTGTTAGAAATGCAATTACAACTGAGTGGCTATCATCTTTTGGGTTTATTGAAAGATTAATTCCCTACTTTTTGCTAAGGTGTAGTTTCCCTCCTTCTGTTGGAAGTGTCCATCTACTATCATTTGTATGGTTGGATTTGTGGAAAGATATTGTGTACATTTGGTTTTGTCATGGGTTGCATTGGTTTGTCCATCCATGGTAACTGAAAATTTCACCAGATATCCTAGCCTGAAGATCGAGAAATGAATGCACACACCTATGGTTTCTTTTACTTTGACAAAGGTGCTAAAACCATGAAATGGAAAAAAGACAGATTTTCAAGAAATTATGATTCAACTGGATGTCAGCATATAGAAGAATCAATAATGTAAATAAACTCCCGGGGGGGTAACAAATGATCATCTTTTTAGAGGGTGATAAAAATTTAAAAAAAATCAATATTTCTTCATGTTAGATGTCTTGGAAAATATTAGGAATTCTATGCCCATACTAAAACATAGTAAAGCAATTTTACAAAAAAAAAGTTGCCAATATCAAAGTTACTGGAGAAAATCTTGAAGCAATACCACAAAAATCACGAACTAGAAAAGGTTGACTAATATCTACTTACCCCATCAATATAGTAATGGAAGTCTTATCCACAAAAATTAGACAAAAACACGAGGGAAAATGGAAAAATTTAGAAAGCAAAAAGTTAAAATATCACGATTTTAGATGATGTGATTGAATATTTTAGTGACCCCAAAAATTCCACCAGGGTACTCCTTCATGTGATAAACAACTTCAGCAAAGTGGCCGGATGTAAACTTAACTCAAACAAATCAGTAGCATTCTACTTCAAGGAGAAATAGTTTGAGGAGAAATTAAGGAAATGACAGCCTTCAAAATAGTCACAAATAATAAAAAATTTTTCACCTTGACTGTAAACAAGCAAGTGAAAGTTCTGTATTACAGGAACTTCAAGTTTCTTAAAAAATATTGAAGAAGGTCTCAGAAAATGGAATAATTTCCCATGCTCATGCATGTGCAGGGTTAATATTGTAAAAATGGCCATCTTGCCAAAAGCAATCAAAAGATTCAAGGCAATCACCATCAAAATTACAACTCAATTCTTCACAGAGTTAGAAAGAGCAATTTGAAAATTCAGTTGGAATAACAAGAACCCCATGATAGAGAAAACGTTCATCAACAATATGAGAACTTCTGCGGCAATCATTATCGATGACTTCAAGCTGTATTACAGAAAAGAATAATAAAAACTGAATGGGACTACTACAGAGACAGTCAGGTAGATCAATGGAATATAATTGAAGGGCCAGAAATGAAGGCACACACAGATGGCCACTTGGTATTTGATAATGAACCGATTCCATCCAATGGAACGATAACATCTTCCACAAACGGTTCTCATTCGACTGGAGGGTAGCATGTAGAAGAATGGAAATCAATCAGTTCTTATTATCCTGTACAAAGTCGAAGTGGATCAAGTCTCTCCACAATAAACATATGATCTAAAACTAATAGAAGAATATGTGGGGAAATTTACTGAACAGAACACCAATGTCTTTGCTACAAGATCGAGAATTGACAAATGGGACTTCATAAAGCTTTTGTAAGTCATAGGTCACTGGAATTTGGAAAAAGGTAAAATCAATAGGTTAAGAAAAGACCTTTACCAATCTTCTGTCTGATAGAGGGCTAAAATCAATCTATACAAAGACTCAAGGAGTAAGACTCCAGAAAATCAAATAGTCCTTTCAAAAATGGTGAATAGCACTAAACAAAGAATTCTCTACTGAGGAATATCAACATCCTTAGCCATCAATACATGAAAATCAACAAATTCTGAGGTTACACAGCAGACCACTCAGAATGGCTAAGATAAGAAATTCACAACAGATTCTGACAAGGACATGGAGTAAGACGAACTCTCCTCCATTGTTGGTCAGATTGCAAGCTGGTATAACCATCTGGAAATCAGTCTGGAATTTTCTCACAAAGTTGTATATAGTACTACCTGAGGATACCACAATCCCATTTCTTTGATATATACGCAAAAGATGCTCCAACATATAAGAAGGACACATGATGCTACAGTTTGAGAGCAACCTTTCTTTTTTATAATAGCCAGAAGCTGAAAAGAAACCAGATGTCCCTCAACATAGTAATGGATAAATGAAATATTTACACACGTGTGTTCTTCTAACCTATCAAAAACAATGTTTGCATAAAATTCTTAGGATAGACCAAAAATTATCATTCTGTGTGAGGTAACCCAGTCACAAAAGAACACAAATGGTATACATTTATTGGAAGTGTGTATCAGCCCAAAAGTGTGGAATCCATAAGAAAGAATTCACAGGTCATGTGAAGCCCACGCAGGAAGAAGACCAAAATGCAGATGTTACATTCCTTCTTAGAAGGGATAAAAAATATTCATGGGAGGAAATTCAAGGATAAAGAGTTAAGCAGGGACTGAAGAAAGGGTCAACCAGAGACTACCCTATGTGTGGATCTATCCCATATGCAGTCACACAAACCAGTCACTATTGCTGATGCCACCAAGTCCTTGTTGACGGGAGTCAGATATGGATGTCTCCTGAGAGACTCTGACAGAACCCTGCTGACACTGGTGAGGATGATTGTAGCTAAACATTGGATTGAACAAGGGGGTTCAATGAAGTTGTTAGAGAGTGTACTTAATGAGCTGAAGGGGTTTGCAAAACCCCAGGAAGAACAACAATATCAACCAACCAGACACACTAGAAATTCGAGGGATTAACCCACCCACTAGTGAGTACAGATTGAGGGACCCATGACTCCAGCCACATGCGTGGCAGAGGATTGCTTGTTCAAACATCATTGAAAGGAAAATCCCTTAATCCTGTGAAGGCTTGTATCCCCGATGTAGGGTAGTGCCAGAGAATTGAGGTTGAAGTTGATTGGTGGGAATTGGAACATCCTCACAGGAGACGGGCAGGGATGTTATGGGAGAAAAAGGAAAGGAGATAACATTAGAAATATAAATACATAAAATATTCAGGAAAAATTATTAAATAAAAGTGATATCTTGTCTCATTAAATTAATAATACAGTAATTATCATTTGCCATTTCTGATATTGATCCAAATATTAGAGTTTGGTACTATTTTCCTTAGGTCTCTTTTGCTGTCTATATAATATTTCCCTTGTTGTTATGACTTATATAAATAAAAATGTATTTTACAATTTAAAGGAATATAGAATGAAAAATGTATTGACATAATTGGTGACTTCCCTTTTTTAAAAGTTGGACAACTCCTTGAAGAAACTTTCATGGATAATATCAAAATTTGTTTATAGGAGTTTTTTTATTAAATTTTTTTGTTAATAGCCACAGACAGGAAATGATTCTTATATTTATGCATTATGGTATTTGATTTCGGGAAATCTCAATGATCTTAGATTTTATAATAATGTACAGAAGTCAATTATTCTTAAAATTTGTTCACAGAAGGAAGTCATCAATGAATACATATATACAATGTAGCACACATTTCTAATATAAATAGAGCAATTTAAATATATATATATATATATATATATATATATATATATATATATTAAGAACCAAAGATGAACAATCATGTTTAAAAGGAAGACAGAACATTGAGTGTACCTACATTTGAAGTTGAGATGATTCATGCTTCCATGTATTTCTTTCTAGACACCTAATAAGATAAAATTAGTGTTGGAAAAAGCTAAAACTGCAAATAGAAGGCTTAATTTAGTATACATTTCTAAACAGTGCTTTGCAAAAATATACATAATATATTTTCATATATATAAAATATATATATATAGTTTATATATATAGTTTATATATAAAGTATATACAAAAATTCTCAGTGCCCATAAATTATCATTATCACTAAAGCATTTTCCTGGTCATATTAGAGTTGAATTATCAAACACACACACACACACACACACACACACACACACACACACACACACACACACACAGTTACCTATAATTTAAACATATTAGAAAATAATATTCTTTCAGATAAAATTAATGAAAACGGATGAATTAAATATACAAAATAATGTTCTCCCAAAAGTATACTTTCTAGCATATAAAATATTGCCTTATGATAGGAGGTAAATCCATGCAAAGGAATACTACTCAGCTATCAAAAACAATGACTTTATGTATTTCATAGGGAAATGGAGGGAAATGGAAAATATCATCCTGAGTGAGGTAACACAACCACAGAAAAACACACATGTTATGCTCTCATTGATAAGTGGCTATTAGCCCAAATGCTTGAATTACCCTAGATGCCTAAAATAAATGAAACTCAAGATGGATGATCAAAATGTGAATGCTTCACTCCTTCTTTAAAAGGGGAACAAGAATACCCTTGGCAGGGAATTGGGAGGCAAAGATTAAAACAGAGACTGAAGGAACACCCATTCAGAGCCTGCCCCACATGTGGCCCATACATATACAGTAACCCAATTAGACAAGATGGATGAAGCAGAAAAATTCAGACTGACAGGAAGCGGATGTAGATCTCTCCTGAGAGACACAGCCAGAATACAGGAAATACAGAGGCGAATGCCAGCAGCAAACCACTGAACTGAGAACAGGACCCTCATTCAAGGAATCAGAGAAAGAACTGGAAGAGCTTGAAGGGGCTCGAGACCCCTTATGAACAACAATGCCAAGCAACCGGAACTTCCAGGGACTAAGCCACTACCTAAAGACTATACATGGACTCTGACCTAATAGTTAGCAATGAATAGCCTAGTAAGAGCACCAGTGGAAGGGGAAGCCCTCGTTCCTATTAAGACTGAACCCCAGTGAACGTGACTGTTGGGGGGAGGGCGGTAATGGGCGGATGATGGGGACGGGAACATGTCCCCCCCAAAAAAGAAAAAAATACATTTACATGAAAATTGTATACTTACAATTAAACAGTAAATCTTCTAGTTCTTTATAAAAAATTAATGAACAATAAATATACTTACGAAAAAAAAGAAAAAAGAAAAAAGAAATGTGGGGAATTGCATTCTAAACAGGAGTATGCAATTGTATCTAAAACAAATGTACTATTTAGATGCAGGAGAAATAAACATGATTTCTTATACAAACTGATAGCCTGTATATTATTCGTGTCGGACAGTTAATCCTTAGCGTTATTTTTTTTTTTTTTTTTTGGAGCTGGGCACCGAACCCAGGGCCTTGCACTTGCTAGACAAGCGCTTTACCACTGAGCTAAATCCCTATGGTTAGCGTTATTACGGAGGAGTATTCATCAGTCTTTTTTATTTTGTTGTTGCCACATACTTTTTCCCTCTTCCGAAGAATTACTACAGGGTTATTTACCAACTCTGTCCTCTTGAGAATATCCCTTATTTTCAGAATGCGGTTTCCCATTTTTAGATTAAGATCGCTGAAGAGACATGGCTTCCTGGTGATTATGCTATGTAAAGTTTCTCCTCTTCTGTTGATGTAATTGATACATTTCCTCAGTAATAAATTCTAAGGTAGTATCTGTATTCTTTGAAAACGTTTTGAAAGGTGATCCAAGCCCATTTATATTTTAGAATATCCATTGAAGATTCAGGTGTTAGTTCATGTGATCAGCTTTACGTGTGACTTAGTCTTTTTCCTTCACAGTTTTTGTATTTTTATTTCTCTGTTCATTAGGCTTTGATGATGATAATTATGATGATGATGACTTTATTTTTATTATTATTCATTATTTTAATTATTATAATTATATTTATTATTATTTTATCATCACTTTTATTATATTAATTCTATTATTATTAATATTTACTGTTTTTATTATTGTTATTATTATTATTATTATTATGTGTCTACTTGATATTTTCTTTGATTCTAGTACTTTAATAGGTATCTCTTTCTTGTTTGGGAAATATTGTTCCCAGAAAGTCACATACAAATAGTTATTGCAGTTGACTTTATTCTCATGCTTCTCATACTGTCCTAAACTTATCAATCAGGGACCCTGCCTCAGTTGGTTCTGATTGGAAAATAGAGATATTGATAGCCAGTGTCTAGGCAGGACAGACAGAGCAGGAGTTTCAGGATGCTTGGACAAAAGTCCAGAGAGGAAGAAGGCATGGAGATTCTCCAGGACAGACTTTCAGGACAGAGAAGCAGCTGACATAGAAGACCATGAGAATAAGCTGACCCAGAAGATCTGCCCAATGGTGTCCAGTGCAAGAGAGATGGGATATAGATTTTAGCAAATAAGAACGTGGGAATATCAGTGGGGGATAGTTCAGCCACTTGGAGGTTAGGAAGTGGCCTTGCCATTGAGCTGTTAAAGGCACAGAAAAATATAAAGGCTGTTTGTGTATGGCCTCCATCCATAAGTCCTCTATCCCTATCCTCATCTGCTGCCCTGTCCTCTTCAAAGGGCTGGTCTTGCCTGTGTTCTCAGTTGTGTTACTTTTCCTGGCCAATGGCTTTCATCTCTGGACACAGGTAGATACTGGAATGATCCCCTCCCTTACTCTTCCTATGTTCCTGTATACATTGGGCTGTAAGCAGCTTCCTCCAAGCACAGAAATGTGAGCAGAGGTAATGGTTTCCCCTAAATTATCAGAATTGTCCATGATTCTGAGAGTCCAGCTTTCTCCCCCACCGAATTTGGATACAGAGAGTTATGGTACTATGTCATCTCTGGGCGTAGCAAGAAACAGGAAGCTTGTATCTTCTTGAGAGTATCATCCTAATAAATGGAAATATCAGGATAGACATTTCCTGTATATGAAATATACATATTGAGGGGATTGTCATGGGGAGGTGGATTCAAATAGATACAAAATACACGTGAATAAGCGTGGTGTATTAAGATACATCCTGACTGGAATCTGTCTAGAAGAATGACAGAGACTGTATTATATAAAATGGATTATGAAATTGAGTGGAAAAATTCTTCTAATAAACATAATATAATTTTAAATTGAATATTCTTCATCATTTATTTATATAACACATCTTCACTAGGCATCTGGAATTTCATCTATTATGATATATTAAGGATGCTAATAAAATAAAAAAAAACTCATCTTCCATAAACAGGAATTCTAGATTTTTCTTTGCATCTTAACCAGAACCATGGATAATTCTGAGAACTTAAGGGAAACCATTACCTCTGCTCCCTGAATGTAGAGGGAGAGAAAGAACATAGAGTGTTGTTAAGCATGTGCTCACGGGTACTTACTTATAAAATGGGTCCAGGGTCTTTATTTTCAGTGAGCTGGGTGTTAGTTGTGGGTAATCTGAGTTTGAATTTTGTGATTTATTTTTGTGTTTGATAACTTATTTTACTATATTATTTTTCTTTCATAAAGATTTATATTTTATTCACTGAGTTTATTTAATGTATATTTAATTTAAGCATTTCTGCTGAGAAAAGATCTCTCAAAAGTAAATGAACTAAAGAAACCGATTTTGATATTATACTAATATACCAGATTACCGCAGACGATGTGGCTTTTTGATTATAGGAGACCACTAACTATGCTTCCTTTGGTATAGAATATGAAAATGAAACCAAAACACATGTTAAATAATTCAAATATGGTATTAGATATAATGGTTAATTTTGTAATTGTATGGATTCACTATCATTATAATTAGACCTGATATAATGTAGAGAATTACAAAGAGCTAATGTGTGACTATTTCAATACAAAAACCTAATATACAGTGACTAATTTCATTTTCATTGATATTTTGGTTGGGTCAAAAGCCTTTAACAGCTGAGGTATTTTTGTAGCCTCTTATGTGGAGTTCTCATGCACAATAAATATATTTACTCTATAGTATGCATGAGAGTTCAGAAAGCACATGTCTAATGTATTACATCTAGGTATTACAAGCATAGAAAAACTACTGTACTAAAATAATTTTAATTAATTTGATAATTAAATTTTTATGTAAGTCAGAGTAAATACTAGGATGAGAGAGGCTTCTTTGTATCTTACTATGAAAATAAGTGATAAATAAAAAGAATAGAGGTAGTCAATTTTTTAAACGCTGTTTGACTTTTATTTCACTAGAGATTAGAATCTGCCTCACGATAATAGTATAGTCAAATCACCAGACAAAAATATACAGTATAAATGTAAGTATGTGAATGTTTGGTAAGTTTTTGTGTCCTCAATGAAATAATAGCAGAGAAATCGCTATCATCCAAACAGCCAAAACCAAAGGGTCTCCATGATGTGCATCATAAATATAAATTAAAGAGAAATCAGTATGCCAAAACAGTGAGCATAAAATGATGTAGAGACATAGCCATCAACATAAGGAAGCTACATAATACTATCAGCAGAGGTTGTGCTTGTTGGCTAAGCAGGGTATTTTACAACACATATACAAGTGTAATGAGTAGTGCATAAAAATAGAAGAATGGGTAGCATTATAGCACTGTGGCTATAATGTAAAAAATTAATTCCCACATAATCACTTTCGACTAAAATAGTCCAGGTAATAATTCTGAAGTCATAGAAATGCTCTCAGATAGTATTAGGAAATATTAAATTTGGGGATTGCATAATGGTTCCTTGGCTAAGGGTGGTTGTATGCCAAGCTGAGCTTGAACAGCTGATATCAATCACTTTGACCCACATGGCAGAAGCTAATAAGTCACTTCTGAAAATTGTCCTCTCAACTAACTATAATACTGTACCATTTGACCACACAACTAATGATTAAACAAATGTAAGGGAAGAAAAAAGTGAATGAGTAAATACTATCACTGTGGGGAAAGGAGAAGGGAGATGTGGGAGCAGTCACAGAGAGCATGGTAAATCTCGTTATTTCAGCTGCATCAATACATGAGACCTCTTGCAGAAATATGTTCACAATATACATTTTTCTTATGCTTGTTATTCTCTTTAAATTGTTTATTTTAATCATCCCAGAAAAACTAAAAAACGAAAAGGTAAGGATATCATGGTTTTCTAGAAGTTATGATCTCTGCAAATTTCATAAATACCAAAAACTAGAATCTATACTCTTAGACATTGAAAACTAATAATCTATAGAACAGCTCATACACGTGAAACCGTGATGAGCAGTACCCAGGCTCCATGCAGGTGGAAGACCCATGAGTCTACAGAAGACTAAAAGGAGGAATATTCAAAATAAGAAGAGAAAAGTTTGCAGGCATAATAATGAAGGAATTGTAGAATGAGAACAATAAAATCCTCAACCAAACAAATTTCAGGCATGATAAATAAAAAGAAATCTGAACTCAGGTGACCAAACTGAACCCAGCGATAGTAGAAACATAGTTCGTAGAAGCATCCAGAAAAGAAACAGAAATTTCCCACGAAAGAGGGCTAGCAATTGACATAAATGCCAGAATAGTCTTCAAAAACATCCTTCAAAAATGAAAGAATGTAGCTATCTAATGAAAACTCCATGAATTATGGAAACTATCTTTCAGGAATGTGTTTAGGGAACATGTATGGCTTCAAATTGGAGAAGGATGGTGACACTATTGTAATCCACACTGAGTCTTTGCCACAGCTCAGCAACAGCTCCTTATCTCACCTGAAAGAGGAATGATAAATTGTGTGAAAGAACCTGTAAAAGTCTGACCCAAAGGTTCTAAGTTTGTATCTGCTAATATTCCAAGGAGGTAATCTGTAAATCCCAGGAACACTATAATGATATAAAAGAAAGCCATTTAAAATGAAAATATACAACATATAAGGCCAGATATATCAAATGTTCCTATGCTTTTTCTGGTTTAGAAAGTCAGAGATAAAGGTTAGAGTTTAGGAGCTTTACATTTGAACACAAAACGAATTCTAAAAACTAATCACAGTTTGCTTATTTGAAAATCATTCAATAGAGAAGTACCTGAAATTTGAATGAAAAAATTCAGTTGTGAAGATCAAAGACATAACCAACTGTGTGCCAGGAAGGCCCTGACCTATATTTCAAGCTCTTAGTATTTTGAGATAAGTTCTCACGTTTTTCATGTTAAACTTGTACTAACTGCTCTGAAGCTCTCACATGTGAAGTTCTGGCCTCCTACTTGTCAGCCCTTTCTCAGATTTTATGGTATAACTAAAGGCATGTGTCATTACTAGTAAATGAAAGCAAAGCAAAGCAAATAAAACAAAATAAAAACCACCTTTGAAATTATATACTTTTTGTAGTGTGTGTGCCTTCATGTATGAATGTGTGAATCTCTATGTTTATTTGCATATATGTCTGAACATTTATATGTTACACTTCACAGGTGGATAACTAGAATCCAACTTTCCAGCATCGAGTCATGGACCCAATGATGTCATGAAACTTGCACAGCAGTTACTCTTATCTTAAATCCATTTGAATTCCCTTCCAACATTTCTTTTAAAAGCAAATTAATTTACCACTAAAGAAATGATGTGAAGTTTAAATGTATCAGTATATTTTCCAGGATGTCTACATAGTTTATATTAAAAAAAAAAACAACTGAGACACTAATTTCACTTTTTTTCATATCCTTACATGAAAAATCTAGCAATGGTGTCTATAAATCAGACCTACAGATGAGAAAGGATGATGATGCATCTTAGTTCAGAGGAGATAATCAGGCTTAGTTTGCCTTTCACAGTAAGGTAAGTTCTTGTCCCAACTTTATATTTATAACAGACTTAATTTCTAATCTACATACAGACACAATAATTTTACCTATACACTATTTTATTCCTCATGAAAATGTAGACTATTCAGGGTTATGTTTCAGAAAGTAAGTTATTTTATTTCCTTGGAGTTAAAGAATAATACTTTCTATTTCTGATTCCACATAATCAGAAATTAAAACATGGCATAACATATTGAGAAATAAATAAAAATAAATATTTGACATAAAAATAGTTGTGATCATTTCAGGACATATCAGAGCTAAGGTGCATGGTTAGAAATATTTATGTCCTGTTTTTCATTATGTATATTTTTATGTTTATTGTTTTCTTAATTACCAAATGATAACATCCTCTGCCCTTCTGTTTCTTTATAAAGGTTATATTTTAAAATGCTGAAATGTTTAAGATGAATTCAGTAAATAATTGGCCTACAATACATATTGATTTGAAGAATAGATCACAAAATTTGATAGTGAGAAACTCAAGGAGAGAGGATGGGGATTCTTTTATATTTGGAGATGCAACATTGTGATTTGCTACAGAACTGGACTATTGTGAAACCTCTGTCCAGGTGCAATGCAGTAGGGGACACTGAAACAACACAATAACAGTGCGATTCATGTCTGTATCAGTTAGTTGGAACAGACATTCTTTGTACGAATGATCAAAATAATAAAAGGCTCATTGGGTTCGTTAACCCAATGCATATTTTACATGTAGATTTGGAAGTTCCTGATATTATAGTTTGACATAAAAGTCCTTCTCTGACCTAGACTGAAACATACCTTATAAATCTAAAATCTTGTCCCGAGTCTAATGACAGAATAAAGAAAGTCATGAAATGTAGTTACAGTGCTGGCCATTTGTATAAAAATATATTCCACATTCTGAAGTGCATTGGAAGAGCCGAGGCGACATGCTAGATTATGAATGGTTGACTGTAGCAGAAGGTGATTGCTTGTCAACCCAAGTCACAGTGATTCTCTTTGGAAATGTCTCACTGCGCATCACACATCAGAGGAGGTGCTATGTCTAAACATCATAGGGCAACTGCCTTCCTGAAATGCAGAAAAATAAGTGAGAGAGGTTTCCATTGCACAGACATACTCTGGCAAGTGACAGAAGAACAGTATGTCACAGATCAAAAAAAAAAATTCCTCCAATTATCAGTTACCCTAGTCTATGTCACAGGTGAGAAAATGTCCTCAATTATCATTCTGCCTAGTCTAAGTCACAGATGAGAAAATGTCCTCAATTATCAGTGTACATATTCTATGTCACAGATCAGAAAATGTCCTTCAATTATCAGTGTACCTAGTGTATGTCACAGATCAGATCAGCCTCCTATGGGGCTCTAGCATTTATATGTTCTCTGAAAAGTCTCCAGCATTCCAAATGTTACACACGTGCAAAATCTATCTGTTGGTCGCAAAATCACGCCCCTGCTAGAGCACGAGGCAAATCATAGTCAGCCACTGTTGAGAATTGGAAGCAACCCCATACCCCACAAACTGGATTAAAACAAAAACATAGTCTTATAATATTTCTATGTTTTTAAATACACCAAAATTCTCACTGCAAATAGCCAGTTTCATTTGGATATTAGTATAATTGGTTTTCTATCCTTTAATGCATGGAGGGCTCCTGATTAATTTGAATCAGTCTTGCTAGCTTTATTCTCTGCATGTCACTGGTGTTGAGGTGCATCAGAAGACTCACTGAGACACACCAAACATCTTCTGAAGAAAGATTTTTTTTCTGCCAGTCAAAAAGAGGGAGGTATCCAAGACAATTTCATCTCTCTTCCTCTTCCTCCCATCCAGTGTTGGGGTTCTGCTGTGCTGTCAGTTGTGGGGGTATAATTGATCGTTCCCACATGCCTTGTAAACCTTGGGCCATTATCTTTCTGGGCCAGGCTTCAGATAATGGCCATACATCAAGTTTTGCTACTACCTAGCCCTGAGAGAGAGCATGAACACATAACCAGCTGAAATGGGCTGAAAGTGCCATTGTGACTGAATGGAGGATGTGTGAGGCATCTTTATCTAATAACCACCATTTATGATAATAAAGATTTCGAATCAAAGCCGATGAGTCAAGTTCTTTTCTTTTAATCTGCTTCTTCCAATAGCCCTACACATCTGTAACCCATTTTACTGCTGTCACTTCTACTGAGAGCGGAGGCAAAGGCTTTCTATTCTCCGCAATGTCCCAACAGACTCAGTACTGATTCCTTTGGGCTCTCCGTGGAAGGTACTTTTAAGCCTAAACCCGCAGGCACCTTTTGGCATGGGGGTTGTGTGTGGTTGAATGTCTCATTTTGTGTGTCGAGCTTGTGCTCAGTTCTCACATTACATTCTATTATCCTCGTGCTCGCCCACACCGATTCATTTCAGACAAAGTTGTACCCGCTTTCTTTTCCCAGGTGGGGTTCTCTTCTCTTCTTGTCTCTTGGGCTTCACGGAAAGGGTCTCACCCAGAAGTCCCCTGAAATAATTGACAAGGTAAAGCACATCGTTGGGTGACCAGCAGGGGTTTTCAGAGCTAACAGGCACAGCGGAAGAAATATTGGTAAGATTTATTAAGTCATGAAGTAGTCCCAGGACTAACTATATATGAAAATAAAAAAAGAAACCCAGCTTAAATAACAATGCACACGCACACACACACTCACAGACACACAGTCCTTCTACACAAGCATGCACACGCACTCAGGAGGTCACAGTTCACAGACAGGTGTAATCTTCTTCTATGTTCTGACTGTGTTCACAGCTGGCTGAACTTACTGTGGTAAAGACTGCCACCTATTTGATTATTAACCCTGCCTTTCCTCCTGGGCATCCAGCTCAGTGATATTGCCTGGCATCCGTGGACTGAGTGCCAATGCAATGGTCAGTGTTTATGACTGGATTACTGGCAGCCTCCTCTCCAGCCCCTCGTGTCCTTTCTCCCCTCCTTTCTTGGCTAGCTCTTTGGGTTCTTAGGCTCAAAGTAGTGCAGAGCTATGGGGAAGGTGAAACCTGGGTCCTAGGAGACAATGTGGAGTCATGTTAAGAAGGTAATTGCAGGAAGAGAGGAGGTCTGGGCCCTGGGTTGGCAGCTGATATCTCAAAGGCTCTTGTCTGAGTCATTTATTGACTTCCTCTTCAGAGATAACTATACTCAGAGAAGCAATCCTCTCTGTACCCCACCAGCTGGAAAGGAGCTTTCTTTATTGAATTTCCACGTTTCATTTTTCATTTTGTAATGTATGCAACACGTGTACTCACGGGTGTGTGCACATGTTTGTGGAGGCTGAAAGATGGTGTCAGTCTAAGGAAAACCACCCACGTTATCTGAAACAAGGACTCCCATTGTCCTGGATCTCACCAGTTAGGCTAGATAGGCTGGCCCCCAAAACCCCAGGATCCACCTGTTTCTACACATCAGCACCGGATTAATAATATACAGTGTGCACACACACTCCCGGCTATTCCTTCAAAGTAAGAGCTCGGACTTATGGACTACAAAGTTAAAATAATCAAGGGGCTGGAGAAATAGATCAGCGGTTAAGAACACTGACTGCTCTTCCTAGATGTCCTGAGTTCAAATCCCAGCAACCACATGGTGGCTCACAACCATCGGTAATGGGATCTGATGCCCTCTTCTGGTGTGTCTGAAGATGGCTACAGTGTACTCATAAATAAAGTAAATAAATAAAAAAATCGAGTGCACTGTTTTTGTGGCTTTCATAGGGCTGCCTACTTCACTTCTCTTTCTTCCTTCTTCTTTTCCTTTTCCTCCTTGTCTTCTAAGGGTTACAGAAACACACACACACACACACACACACACACACACACACACACACATATATATATATATATATATGTGTGTGTGTATATATATGTATATATCTATGTATATACACATATATATCTTATGTGTAGCTGTGCTTTTTTGCATGCATGTATATGTACCTTGGGCATGCCTGGAGCTCAGGGAAGCCAGCAGAAGGTCTTCCCTGAAACCGGAGTTACAGATGTGTGGGGGCTGCCATGTGGGTGCAAGACAGCAAACCTGGGTCCTCTGCAAGAGCAGCTAGTGCTTTTGGCTGCTGAGCCATCTCTCCAGCCCACAGTGGGGTCTCATCCATAATGGCAGAAGGGATCGTGGCCAATCTTTCTGATCTGGTAGGAGGTAGATGCCAGAGTGATCATGAGAACTGCTAAATTAGAAAGGAAGGATGGGTTAGAAGATTCGTTTCCTACATCCTGCATGGAAAAGGCATATAGGATTATAGTTACTGGAGAAAAAGGGACAGCCTCATGCATACATCATTCACCTATTATAGTAAATGTCGACTGGATTGTCCTCTTCTCTACGTAACAACACTAAAGTAAATGGCTCATAAAGTAGAAAGAAGTCCCCCTCCCCTTTAACAGAAAGAACTTAGATGTGAAAATGTTTTGACAACTAAAGGTAGGTCATGAAAGAAACGTGATGCCTGTTTTGACTGAAGGTTGACAAGGCTTCTGTAAGCATTTGAGTTGGGAACTGCAGTGGATGTTTGGGTTTGTTACTTCTGTCCTCTGTCTGGTGGCTTGCATTGCTTGAGTGCCATCAGTCTTATGAAGATCAGCGTGTGTTGTGGTTAAGGTGGTTAACAGGAGCTTAAAAATTTGTTAATGACTAGAAATTGGAGAAGCAGTGAAGGTGGCCACTATCTGTTTTCTGTTCGGTTTACAAACACAAGAAGCTAAACCTATGATTTCCCAGGCTCGGGATGGTGTGTCATAGCTTTTGGTCTTTCTGGAACAGCATCTGTCTATCAACAGAAGGACTTCAACAGAGGGGCTTTCCAATTTACCCTCATTGACATGGAGCCATTTGAGGGTTTTAACCGGTGACTGGTGTGCCCATTTTTCCTTTTGAGAAGTAGATTGGACAGAATGTACAACATCACATGGTTACCGGATCAACAACACATCAGAGCCTGGGAACACTGAACTGATTGTCACTGGGGTTTTGTGTATGTGGAGTATGCTAAGACAATGGATATGAGAGAGAGAGAGAGAGAGAGAGAGAGAGAGAGAGAGAGAGAGAGAGAGAGAGAGAAAGGGAGAATGAGCTTGATCTTAAAATATCTGTTCAATGTATAATGTGATCAGAATACTACACCTCACACTTCAAATGTATATAGTCTCCATTTGTCAAGTATACTCAATAAATTTCAAAAAGAAAGGTAAAGGGGAGTTGGGACAGAAAGTTCTGGAAGGGGCTAGGGAGAGAGTCTAGCAGTTAAGCACTCGCTCCCCAGAAACTTACATAGATGCCCCGTGGATGTGGAGACCATCCTATAAGTCCACCTTGGAAGGAAAAGGCAGGATGCCCAGAGCACACTGTCTGGAATGGTGACCCACACCAAAAGGAGCTTTGTCTGTGAGTGAGAGTTGCTGCCACAGTGAACAAGACAGACAAGACATTAAGGATATTTCCTGAATGTACCTTGTTCTTCCAGATGTGTGTGCATGCACATGTGTTAACTGGGTGACTAATTATTTCTCTCTGTCTCTCTCTCTCTCTCTCTCTCTCTCTCTCTCTCTCTCTCTCTCTCTCTTTCTCTTTCCCTCTCTCTCTCTGTCACACATACACAGAGTCTCTCTTACACACACACACACACACTCACACACACACACACACACACACACACACACACACACACACACACATACACTGAACAAAAAAGTTAAGTTCTGGAAGAGGGATGCCCCGACTGGATGGATAAAATCAGAAATAACAAATTGTGTTGGAACCCGCTGTGAAGGAATAGGGGGATGAGAGGGAGAGTTGTGAGTGTCGCTGTCTGCTTGTGCCAAAGTGTAAGATCATATAAACCCAGTGCCACCTCCTCCAGGATCTCAAAGCCACAGCTCTTGCTGAGGTATAGTTAGTCAGTAATGTCGTCTGTGTGTGTGTGTGTGTGTTTGTGTGTGTGTGTGGGGGGGGGTTACTTTTGGGGGTGAATGTGACCACAAGCCCATGCTCATCAGATCGCGATCCCGAAAGTGCTTTGCGCCCATCTTATGTCATCACAGCTCTCAGTGCCTAAGGTTAACTGACATCCAGAAAGCATCTTAGTAGGGCTGACTAATGTGTCATTACATCACAAGGACATTTTCTGCTGTAGATAAAATACACACATATATTTTAGAATAGACAAAGACTTGAAAAATGGAAGTGGAAAAAATATCCCTACCGAATTTTCATTAAAAAACACATTTATTTTAGAATTCTCCAGGATAGTTGCAATTTCCCATATAACCTACACATGATTTCCATATATTAGCATCTTACATCATCATATGAAAATACTTAGGAGAAATTAACCTTTGGAAAAAAAGTACTTTTTTTTCTTCCCAGCTCCTGCTCCCACAATGACAACTCTGAAACTAATTATTTATTAAAAACTTCCTAAGCCACAAACTTTGGCTCATTCCCGGACTAATTTATTAAACCCATTCAAACTATTCTGTGTCTTCTACATGGTTATTTACTGCGCTTTCAGCCCCTTTCTTAGCATCTTCCTCAACATCTCCTTTAGCATCTGCCGCAGCGTCCCTCACTGGGTCTCCTTTTATACACTATGTCCCAGAATCCTCTCTTCCTGCCAGTGTTCCGCCGTCTATTTCCTGCCTCAGCTCATAGGTCATAGACTTTTTTATTGACAGGTGATGCTTTAAGAGATTCTCTCTACAAACCTTGGTGCATTAACATCAATTAAATCACTCATTTTAAATTCTCGTTTTTACTTTTGTTCGTGGGTCTTTTTTGTGTTATGTCATGTGGCTGCAGAACCTGCAAAGGCCAGAAGAGGGAGGCAGATCTCCAGAGCCAGAGTCAGTTGTGAGGATGCTAAGGGTTCTGAGGAGCTGAGCCCTCTCTCCAGCCCCTAAATGACACAATTTTGTCACAGCAAGGGGAAAGCTGGACACTACTACTCCTATGCCTTTGACACTGTAGATTCCAATCCACACTGTATTTAGAAGCTAGGTGTCCTGTAAATGTATTAAAGTTTTTTTATTCCCACTTCGGGGGGTACCTATCCCTGCGTTTCCCCTAGACTTTGAAGGTTGTCAAGGTATGAACGACCCGTTTTCCAGGCTCTTTGCTTATGATCCACCTGTCTGGCCTACTGAGCCTCCGTACACGATCCTGTAGGTCCTCGATCTCTGATGACCCCCTCACCCTTGTGGATTCACGCTTTTGAACACTGATTTACAATTTTTCTTGTGCAGCCGTAGGGAGTTTTGGCACCAACTGGTTTCGTTCAGCCTGTGCTATTTAACAGATAAAGATCCGCTGAACTTTAAAACATTCATTTTAATAATTTAAATTTATATAGATAGTATTACAATCTGGTGTGGAATTCAAATATTCCACCACCAAGGAACTGAATCTAGGACGTTGTGTAACCTTTTAAAAACCATTCTCTGATTTTAAAATTTGGGGTGTGTGTGTGTGTGTGTGTGTGTGTGTGTGTGTGTGTGTGTGTGTGTGTTCATGTGTTTCACAGTCTCCAGGATCACATCTACAAAATCTGCAAAGATAAGTCCCAGAATAGACGGGTGGAGACTCTGGAAGCTCCTCTCCCCCAAATGAGGAACTACTGGGAACTGATGACTACAGGACAGAGAGCCGGTTTTCTTCATGGATTTGGCCCCTGACAGATGTCCATGCTCCCCTGGATGTTTGTACTCACCCCCACACATCTAGTCAGAACGAAATGGACTCAGCAGTTTCTATTAAAATGCAGATGGAATTAGGAGGGAGGAAAGGAGAGGGACTTGAAGGGAGGGGATAGGGATGGATTCGCTCAAACATATTATGTGTATGTACCAAGTTCTTAAGGAAAAAAAATTAAAACAAAGTAAATAAATAAGTAAATAAATCTGCTCATGTGTGCACATGTACATGCATTTATGTGTGTGTGGGGTGTTGCAGCACCCTGCTACAAGAGGATACCATGCAGTATCTTTCTCTATTTCTCCCTGCCATTTTCTTTTGATGCACTGTGGAGGTTTGAACATGCATGGCCCATGGGAAGTGCCACTAGTATGAGGTGTGGGCTTGTTGGAGAAAGTGTGTCCCTGTGTATGTAATTTATACTTCAATACAGCTGCAGAAAAGACTTGGCCAAATGTAATGCTTGTCATGTGATTTGCTATTTGTCATAGTTCCTTTGACTTTTATCTTAATAGTAGTGGGTTTTATTACAGATGACTCAGACACCAGTGTAACCATGCAGGGAGAACACTCCGTTCTGTCAGGGAAATTAAATCAAGTCAAATTCATTGACTTTCTTAATGAGGGTTTTCCTGGTAACAGCTGAGGTGGCTGGAAGATGCACAGCTATTGGCTGAGAGCAAAGATGGAGAGAGCACAATGTTTACGGGGATAACTGAAGTTTGTGCTCATGAAAGGGGCTGATTTTCACAGAGTGCAATTGCAGAAGCTCCAGCGGCTGATGGAGCTGGACGCTAGGAGCCTTGCAAGACTGCCATTATACGTTTTGTGATGTCTTGGCCGAGTGTGAGATGAGGCTAGATGAAGTGGAAAAATTTTGGTTTCTTTGGAAACTCACTTGTGTCACAGGATGTTTTTCTGGAAGCTATGTTAGGAGAGGATGTTTTGCTGAAGCAGACACATGAGAAGGCATGTGGTATTTAGCTGGAGCACACGCTTGAAGGGGGACAGGATGTTTATGTAGAACATAAATGTAATCGCACAGAGAGGGAGAGGTCATCTTTACATTGTTACACCTTGCAATACTTCGATGGTCTTTGCTGGTATTGGTTCCATAATGAGAAATGCACAAAAGAGACTGTGCTATTCGGGCTGCTTCTGGCTACTTCTGCTGCTGCTTCTTGGTTAGAGCCTTGTGGTCTCTGCCAGGTCAAGTCACTGCTACTGATTGGTGTTTTGCGTTTGCTATTGGACCGTACTGCACAGTGAAGATTAGAGTTGCCCCAAAGAATTACTTCTAAATAGGTCCACAACTCTCTCCCTTTTCCTATTAACTTTCTCTCTCTGCTGCCTCTGGTTGGTGGGCTAGAAGGATGGATGAAGTGTTTAAGAATCCTAAATAAAGTAGGTTTTGAAAAAAATCTAAGCCTACAGATAGATTCATGGGTTTTGAGAAAGGGTTATGTCTCCTGTTGAGAGGAGATGATATGTAGGTTGTGACTTTTTGGTTCTGTGGTCTACTGTGACCCATTAAATGGCCAGTGACTGACAGTCTCCCAATAAGTACAGCACACACTAAAATGATTTCGCTTGGCATTGGGAGCTGTAGAATGTATTCATTTCTTGTCACATATCCTCGAGTATTCATGTAGGTGACAGTAGTTACTCTTCAGTTCTGCCATACAGGGAAGTGGGTCTGAACAATGAGAGAAGAGAGTGGCTGGTGGTGAGTATATAACAGGGAGTAAGAGAATCATTATGGCGCTGGGTCTCTTTTCTTTTTTTTTCCCAACTTGACAATCTGGAGCCAACTGAGAAGAGAGAACAAGTCAAGAACTGCCTCCATTAGATTAGTCTTTGGGCAAGTCTATGGAACATTTTCTTGATTAATGATTCTTGTGGGAGGGCCCACCATTGTGGGCAAGTTCATCAGTAGTCATGTGTAAAAAGAATAGCCTTTTAGGCTGTAAGAAATAGTAATGGAGCAGCCATGGGGAGTGTGGCGGTTTGAATAAGAAAGGCACCCACAGACATATATTTGTATATTTAGTTAACAGGGAGTGACAGAATTTTCAAGGATTAGAAGGATTAAGAGGTGTGACCTTATTGGAGGAAGAGGGGGTGTCGACAAGGGTGGGGTTTGAGTTTTCAAGAGCACCATGCTTTCCCAGATTTCTCTCTCTCTCTCTGTCTCTCTGTCTCTGTCTCTCTCTCTCTCTCCCTCTCTCTCTCTCTCTCTCTCTCTCTCTCTCTCTCTCTCTCTCTCTCTCTGCTTACAGAGCAGTAGCTCTCTATTGCTCCAGTGTTATGCTCCCTGCCATGATGATGCACAAGACGTCTGAAACTGTAAGGGATCCTCCAATTACATGCTTTCATTATAGTATTTCCTTGACCATGGTGTCTCTTCACAGCAAAAGAAAAATGACTGAGACAGGGAGCAGGCCAACAAGCAGAGCTCCTTGTTACCACTTCAAGCTCCTGTTCTGGATTCCCTCAGTGATGGTCTGTAACCTGTAAGGCAAATAACCCTTTCCTCCCCAAGTTAGTTTTGATCATGGAATTCATCATGACTAGAAGGAAGCGAACTAGAAAGTCACAGGTCAGTACATGAGCAAGTCTTACCTTTAAATTAAAAAAAAAGTGTCTATACATTTCTATTTGTGGTTATGATGTAAGTATCTGTGGCTCTACTAGACACACTGTTTCTATAAGACATTGTCATACTTAGGGTTCCTATTGTTGTAAGGAAACACGGTGACCAAAGAGCAAGTTAGGGAGGAAAAGGTTTATTCAGCTTACACTTCTACATTGCTGCTCATCACCAAAGGAAGTTGGGACAGGAACTCAAACAGGACAGGATCCTGGAGGCAGGAACTGAGGCAGAGGCTATGGAGGGGCACTGCTTATCGTCTTGCTCCTCATGTCTTGCTTATCTTGCTTTCTTATAGAACCCAGGACCACCAGCCTAGGAATGGTGCCACTCACAGTGGGCCGGGCCCTCCCCACCAATCACTAAGAAAATACCCTACAGCTGGATCTTATGGACGCTTGTTCTCAACTGAGGCGCCCTCTTCTCTGACGACTCTAGCTTGCGTCACGTTGGCATAAAATCAGGGCGGTGGCTAGAATGGGATTGTCCCATGGGAAGTGTGGCACAAGTAATAGGTGTGGCCTTGTGGGAATTGGTGTGGCCTTGTTGGAGGAAGCATATCACTGTGGGGGTGATGTGCGTCTTCTCTAACACCATGTCTGCCTAGACGCTTCCATGATTCCTGCCTTGATGAAAATAGACTGAACGTCTGAACCTGAAAGCCTGCACCAATTAAATGTTGTCCCTTGGGTTTGGGGATTTAGCTCAGTGGTAGAGCGCTTGCCTAGGAAGCGCAAGGCCCTGGGTTTGTTCCCCAGCTCCAAAAAAAAAAGAACCCCCCCAAAATGTTGTCCCATATAAGTTGCCTTGGTCATGGTGTCTTTTCGCAGCAATGAAATCATCAGACAACCAGCCAGTATAAAAACCCCCAAATAGCAGAATTAATCAACAATAAAAAGTATTTTCAAGTCCTGCAGTGAGAAACTTATTCTAGAGAAGAAACAGCAATGAATGAGTCCAAGATAAGGTTGTCTGCAAAGACACTCTTGGAGTGTAGATGTGGTTCAGAGAGACCCCATGGGGTGCACAGGGGCTTCTCAGGAGGAGAGAGCTACATGGTCAGGAACTGCAAAGCTTTTTAAAGTCACGGCAAATGGCATAGGAAAGAGCTCAGCACCTCTGCACTGGAGGCACCATCAAGAGTTTCTGAGGATGAGCTCACATGTGAGTAAATGACAGGAACTTCCTGGGGCTAGATAGGGTAACAGGGCCCACAGGTGTGTAGGAAGCCATCCAGTCGAAGGAGAGCCAGGCTGGACAAGCCAGTGCAGGAGCTCTTTGTGGTCATCAAGGGGCATTGAGTAGAGACCTCAAAATATATTACAGGATGCAACAGAGTCTAACGTGCTCAGGGAAGCTAAACACAGGATCCACGTAACACCTGAGAGAAGCTCACGGCATCCTCATCTTCCCTTTTAAATTACTTTTTACTGATCATACAAAATAATGGGCTTTATGATACTTTCACGAATCGATAGATATAAACTGAGTTTGACATTCACTACTCTTGAGTTATCCTCGTCAAAAAGTCCTCCTGGGAAGCCTCCACCTCACATCCACCTTCTGTAGTGATGGTTGGCTGTTCTTTAAGGAACCAAAGAGACCAATATGGATGCGGCCCAAGTTCAACTCATTCTAGACCCTTTCTGTTCTTCCTGGTCTCCTGCTTCACTTTTTGAGAACTCCATCTTGGAATTCCTGCGTCCCTCAGTGTCCTCTACTCCCCCATGTGTTCTTTAGTCTTTCTTCCACATCACCATCAATTTAATCTTTCTTACCCTCATCCTGGTCTCTTCTCTGCATGGGAAGGTTGGATGTATTTAAAAAGATGACTTTAGGGGCCTGGAGAGATGACCAATGGATCAAGAGCTTGTCTGCTTTGAAAGAGGACGTGGATTTGTTCTTTGAGCTCATGTCCAATGGCTCCCAACCACCTTTAATTCCAGCTCCAGGGGACCTGACTATTCTTGTCTCTGTGGTCTCCTGTGTTCATGCCCTGCCCCCACCCACATAATTAAAAATAATACATCTACAGATGAGAAACAGTTTTCATTAGGTTCCGTTAGTCAAAGAAAACCTGATCTTCTCTGATTCTGATTCTGCTCGGATCAGTTTACTGGGTTTCCCCTTGAGTTCCAAGATCACCTCCCTGTTACCTGCCACTCTTTCCCCAACAGTCTGTTTCTCCCTCAAACTTCACCTCAGAGAGTCTATCTATGTCTGGCCCCTCTCCACTGCTTCCTAAACAAACATCTTTTTTTTTTCGTGCCATCCCTGCTCCTCTAAGCCTCATCTCCAGTTCTTTTCTCTCCCTAAAGACCAGACCAGCTCAGTCCTGTTTGTTTTAGTCTATGTGACATCAGACTTACTGTTCACAGCCTTGACCTTTCCTGCTTCCTCTCCATGTTCCATGCACCACAGCCCGTCTCCTCCACCAAAGTGTTCACACACAACACGTCACATCGCACATTTTAATATTTAGAGCAAAAACAAATTCCACTGGAAAAGATACTGGGGTTGTCAAAGGCCCATGGGTATCTGAAACACAGAAAAACAAACATTTCCCCCCAATCCTATAAATTCCCCATCTATGTCCCCCTCACTTTGTGAATTTCACCTTAACAGATCTTTTCCATCAGATTATAGACGTGGATGTGGACGTCGCCATCAAACTTGATGAAGTACATGGAAGGCTTAGCTGGGACTTGGTAAATGACTTTGCCCGTCATTTGGACCCGTCGCTTCTGGTGAACTGCACACATTGACCTGTTAAGATGTTGCTGTCAACGTCTGACTTCACCTCTGCTGGAGGAATCTCTGGAATGATACGGAGGTTACCTTCTGTGTAATCATCCAGGAGCTGGTGGATGTAAAGGGCTGGATCTTTCTCATATGTGATGTAAAACCAGTCTTTCATGATCGGCACCTGGGCTAGGACCACCCCGCTCCAGTTGTCCTTAGAGCCATGTTTGCCCTCAAATTTATGCTCCACAGCTCGGCCAACCATGGCACTTGCGAGATGGGCGTCTTTCACTTGAGGAAACACTACTTTGTGAGGCAAGACCTTAAGCTTTAAAATCCTCTCATCGCTGTGAAGTCCCAGTCCACAGACACAGTCAATTCCATCATACTTGACAAGATAGAGAGAGGGATTTGTTGGCAGTTAATCTAGAACGATGGACTTCCATTGGGTGACGGGCTCATCACCTTCCTTCCATCCGTGAGAAATTCTGCAGCCCACCATGTCCCCCAGGGCCTGGGGAGAAGGCCTCCTCCTCCTCCGCTTCTGTGTGGATGGTGTGCTCATCCTCCTCAGAAACATACTCTTCTTCATGGCTGTAGACCTAGTGTGGTAGGCCACGGCAAAACTATTCCACTGTCTTGTGGCTATCGTTCTGTGTTCAGGCTTCATACTTGCCCATGGCCTGGGTTTGAAGGGCTCGCCTGCTTAAACCAGACACAATGCTGGTGCCTCTGTCATTTGAGTGCCTACAAGAACAATGGGGGTGGGTGGGGGAGGGCGCTGGACCAAGGCTCTTGTCTAAGAGAACTTTGGAGCAGGTGAGGAACGCGATGGTAGACAGGTTTGAGCATCTGAACCTAATTCTGTCATAATCAGAAGTTCGTAGGAGGGCTGGGTAATGGTGGAGCACACCTTTAATTCCAGCACTCAAGAGACAGAGGGAGGCAGACCTCTGTGAGATCAAGGCCAGCCTGGTCTACAGAGTTAGTTCCAGGATAGCCAAAGCTACCCACAGAACAACCCTGTCTCAAAAATCAAAATCTAAAGTTCAAAGGGATATGAACAAATGGTTCTCTACAACTCAGAATAGCATATTCAGACACATTTCTTCAGCCCGAGGCACTTTACCTCTGCTGAGGAACCTCTCCTTGAATGGCTAGGACAGTGTGGGATTAAGTATCCCTGTCCCCAATTTAAGCAAGCGGAACAGAGAAAGGATAGCAAAGGAGCCAGAAGGGTGGCCACACCCCTCTTCTACCCTCTAACTATGAACTATGTGGCAACATCCACAAGTGTCTGCCCAGAGACACAGCACACCAGTCCACTGGCTTTCTGTACTGTGCATCCTGACCCAGCCCCAGGTTTATTCCGCGAATCTGTTGCATCTTCGACCGCAACAAGAGCCTTTTGTGTAGGCAACAACAGCCACTTAGAAATAATATCTCCTGGGGTTGGGATTTAGTTCAGTGGTAGAGCAGTTGCCTAGCAAGCACAAGGCCCTGGGTTCGGTCCTCAGCTCCGAAAAAAAAAAAAAAAAACAAACGAACCAAAAAAAAAAACCAAAGAAATATTATCTCCTAAAATGCACAGGCACAGAGAGGAGCTTTGGCATTGTAGTAGAATTATGAATTAGATATTGTTAGTAAAGTATAATAAACTCTTAGACTGACTAGCCTAGACGATCCGCCGACCTCTCAAACGTGGAAGAAATCAGAACAGACGGTTACTCGCTGTACGAGGGAAAACTTTCAGCTTTCTGGGCTACAAGGGTCCCAGTTATCTTCATAAACGTATTTACCGAAAGAAAATGTCCATGTCGTCCAGATTCTGTCTTCTGAAACCGATCAAGCATCAAAAGGCTGTTGAACTATTGTGGGTTTCAGGAGCTGAACTGGCTTTCACACCCCGCTGCGAAGATAATGAACCCACCTTCAGGGAAGTCTAGCGCCCGCAAGTGGAAGAGAAGCGCAACCTCCGCCCTTCGCTCTGTGACATCATCCATGCTCTGCTTACGTCATAGAAGCCCTCTCAGTCCAGTTCCTTCCCTAGTTACGCTTAGAAACTTCCAGCATCTAGGTTTTAGCTTCTCATGTAGCCTCGTGGAGGCCCAAAGTCCCCACCCAAATATTCTGATGACTCGAGTCACAGTCTGCCCAAGTAGCTCTTTTCATGCATTTTATTTTTCTGAAAACGTCTTTGGTTTCTGATTCACCAACATCCTTGGTGGTTATTTTCCCAGATCCTACCGTTCCTTTGGTTATCTTTAAGCCATTCTCCATATCAGAAATATTGGTAGGCTCTCTCTCCAAGGCAGCCCACTGGATAGCACCCCAAAATTAGTTTTATCAAACCCACAATTAGAGGAGGGCCATTTTTATTCAAACAAAGCTGGAATTTGACAGGATTAAATATCTTGTATTGAAGACAATGGCGATCATGAATTATGGATTCTTTGCAAAGAGCGAGGAAAAATTAGCTCCTGGACCTGCTTCCAAAGTCGGGATAAACTGATGATAAACCCGATATCGACCAGTCATATTTTAAATGTCTTTAAAATTAACAGCACTTTTGGTTACAAGGAATTTATTAGATCAAATGCAGCAAAACAGGATGAAATAGATGAGGTAATTTTGTTTTTGAAATATGGGTAGACAGAATACTGGATTCAGGTAAGTGTGGAATTTACCTGTAAATTACAGGCACTTTGTTTGTGTCACATAGTTCTTCAGATCCTCAAAAGGATTCTTTTCAGAACCCTCCCCTGTCCCCACCACACTCTGACCCTTCCTTCCCTCTTCCCAGTAATTCACTTCCACTTTAACATTACAATTTTTTAAATGTACTTAGAGCTTAACAACTTATGGCAGCTTTTTAAAATCTGTCCACTTTTCTAAGTGCACCATCTTCTTTTTCTCCTTTCTATCCTAGTTTTAACCGCATTTTCCTTCACACTTTGAGTTTTCCTCTCTCTCTGCTCTTATGACTCCTCTGCCATTATGTGACTTTGGTCCACTATGTGGATGACCTCAATGTGGGTTTAAATCAAATGACATGATTTTTTCCCCCTTTTCTCCCCTTCATCTTCCTTCTCTAGGCACCTGCTGAGATTTACAGCCTTGGGGATTTTTTTCAAGCCTGAAAAGCACACACACACACACACACACACACACACACACACACACACGCACGCACATACACACAGAAACACTCATACTTACACAATCCCACAAAAACACACATACATACACACACAAACACACACATACATACACACACACACGCACATACACAGAGAAACACTCATACGAACACAATCAGACAAACACACACATACATACACAAACAAACACACACACATGCACACACAAACACACACAAATATACACATATACACACTCAAACACACAAATACAGAATGAGACAGAGACAGAGACAGAGAGAGACACTGTGAGAGACAGAGAGCCCATGAGAAAACATGTAATATCATCTTTCTAAGAACAATAAACAGAGACAACTTTCAAGAAAGGGAAGAACAAGTAGGTAACAAGAGAAATAATCTCATCGTAGCCGTCAACTTGAGGAGGAAAGAGTTTGTCTCACTCTATCTTCTAGGTTCCCGTCTGTTACTGAGCGACGTTGGGGCAGGAACTCAGGCAGGACTCTAGAGGCAGGAAAGGAAGCAGAGACAACGTAGAAATGCTGGGTACTGGATTGCTATCCATGACCTACTCAGATTTCTCTCCTTCTCCTACAACCCAGGGCCACCTTCATAGGGGAAGACACTACCCGTAGTGGGCTACACCCTTCCACATCAACCATCAAAAAAAAAATTCCTTACAGATGTGGCCAAAGGCCAATCTGATCGAGGCGATTCTTCGGCTGAGGCTCCTTCTTCCCAGGTTGAGTCAAACTGATAATAAAAACTAACCAGGACCCTGCACATCCATTCTGATTGCCACACTGTGTGCAATAGACGAGCCATTGGAATAACCTTAGCTGTTGATCACTGGATGAATGGCTTAAAAAATGTGATATACATTGATGTGATTCTCATCTGTGTGTAAGAGTAAAGGGTTTTCTTCTCAGAAAAACGGAAGTGAGTGTAAAATACAATATGTTAAGTGAAACAAGCCAGACTCAAACAGATGATTGTGAAATTTAGATTTTAATAAGGGATATTAAGTGAAAGGGGATATTTAGGAAGAGGACGGGGAGCAGCAGGGTGTGTGTTTGTGTGTGTGTGTGTGTGTTTGTGTGTGTGTGTGCAGGTGGAAATGGAGGTGAGTTGTGAGGATGAAGATGGCTAATGTACAGTATAAACCTGTACAAGGAGTCACAAGCAAGCCCACTGACTTGTACATTTGAAGAACATCAATATAAGAGAACTGAGTCTAAAACAATGTTTTGATTAAATTGTGGGTTTATAGTTTAGAGATACCGTAAAGTTTATTCATATTTTCCTTCCCACAGGTGGTTCTTGCTGTTTCGAGCTTGATACTGGTGACAGGATATGGCAATGAGCTTTGGTGTCTGTATCTCATTAATCACTCGGAATTCACGTCATTCAGTGAGGCTACCGTGGGGAAGGAGGTATATAGAGAACTTAAGGGTACACGATGTGGGAAGAATAAGGCCCACCCCTACTACAGATATCCAAATATTCACCCTCATCTCTGGTTTGAATGTGATCGCCCAAAATTGATTTTCTGAAAATGAATCTCCAGTGGGAATGTAGTTGTGAAGAATTGATTAGGTCAAGAGGGATGCGACCTACAAATAAAGATCCATTAATGATGCTATAGTGGAAAAAGGTTAAATTATGAAAGGGAGTTTGGCTCCCTCTCTTTTCTTCTGAGCCCATTGGATCCCTTCTGTGGTGACAACATCCCACAAGAACCCCTTCCTCTGCCGATGGTCTCATCATCTCCGATTTACAGGCTTCTGAATCAGAATCATACAGAATATGTGTCATTATAGACTAGCCAATCGGTGCCATTCTGTTTGTCCATACAGGCGTGAACATGCCTCAGAATTGTGAGCAGCCGGGTCATACGGGAAAGCGAACCTGGAAGAGAGGACTAAGTTGTTAGTGCTGATTGAAGACAAGATGGGTTCAGGGTTAGCGTGTGTGCTCTTCCTGAAAGAAACAGCACTTAGGAAGAGTGTAGATTGGAAAGATGCAGCTTGGGAGGCACTCAGACATCTACTGTTGGTCTTGTGGGGACAAGGAGCCAATAGGGAAGGGGAAAGATCGCTAGGGGTAGCTTCAGCCGCTGCTTTTGTCTAGCAGAACCCTTTTTATAATCCTCATTTTTGAGGATGTAAAAGAAAACTGCCTGCAGTCAGTTGATACATCAGTAACCATCAAGAGTGTGCCCACTATTCCAGAAGGACCCAGGAAAAAGCCTGATCGTGGAAGATCCTTTGCCTTCCAGAGATGGAGACTTGTCTCCGGCAACACTGGGGAACCATCTACGTTGGTAAGGGCATCCCACTAAGTCCTGATCAGTGGTTGTTAACCCTTGGATTGAGACCCCTTTGGGAGCTCAAATGGCCCTTCCAGAGGAGTCACATATCATATATCCTGTATATCAGACATCTACATTACAATACATAACTATAGCAAAATTATAGTTATGAAGTAGCAATGAAATAATTTTACAGTTGGTGGAGCTGTATGAAAAGGTTACGTTAGGAAGGTTGAGAACCACTCCTCCTGACCCCTCTAAGATATGCCTGTAGGTATGGACTGGAGGTATAATCCCTTTTATTCAATCAGGCAAATCCAGAAAAAACAAATACAACCAAAAGGTTATTTAGGATAAACAGCCACTGTACCCACAGTGTCAGGACTGCTGTCATCTTAGACAAATGATGTCAAAATGGATATCAGGTCACACCATGACCAACCCCCTAAATGAAAAGCAGAGGAGAAAAACCAGTTCCCTGGTGGTGGCATCAAGAGAAAATCATTGTCAGAATCGTCAGCAAGGATTTTAAAGCCAGGTTTCAAGCATCGTCAATGAGAAACTTCCAAAACAAAAGTATACACATCATCTTGGTGAGGTTATAGAAGAAACAAGAAAAAATCGAATAGGAACTCAGTGATTAAAGCTAACACTACGAGTAGTAATTAAAGACATGTCTGGGCAGGATGAACAATGAAGTGGAGTTTAGAGCAGGCAGAAGGGGCTGGGGAGATTACTCACTGCTCAGGAACATTGGTTGCTCTTGCAGAGGACCATGGTTCAGAGGATCTGATGGACTCTTTGGTCAAAACACACACACACACACACACACACACACACACACACACACAAACACACACACCATAGAGATAAATTTTTAATTTAATTAAAAAAGAAAGAGCCAGGTATGCCCCTTTAATCCCAGCACTCAGAAGCAAGCTGATCTCTGTGAGTTCAAGGCCGACCTGGTTTATACAATGAGTTTCAGGCCAGCCCTACCTACATAATGAAACCCAGTGTCAAACTAAAACAGAAGGGAGTGTTATATTTATTTCTGATAATGTAGGCAACAGAGAAACTATTTCTACAGAGAAAGAACTTATTGTTGAGAGAATCAGTGGGCTGGAAGGAGACCCCAATTCTTTGTGTCACTACTCCATCACATCCTCACCAGGAAGCAAGAATGGGTACAGCTAAAAGGAAGCAGGCGATTATGAGTAAAGCTGTGGACATGGATCAGCCCATCAGCAACAGAAGCAGGTGGAAAACCAGCTGGGATGAGATGGCTTCATCAGCCAATGTCTCTGACTGACAGTCCCTAGTAGCACCAGGATGTTCTTTTCCTTCAAGTACCCTGGACTTTTCAGACACTCAGAAACCACAGAACAAAGTGTGGCAAATGCGTAAGAAAGGATGTCTTTTGGGACATATTTGTTTATATAGGTTTCATGTAGCCCATGCTGGCCTCAAACACACTATGCACCCAAGGATGATTTTGAACTCCTGGCTCTTCTCCTGGTAATGGGACTATGGGCATGGACCACCACACCAGGCTGATGAGGTTCTGTAGGTGGAGCCCAGAGCTGTGTGAGAGCCAAGTGAGCACTCTGTCCACTGAGCTGCATCTCTAGCCCCTCGGGATGTGTTCTGCTAATACAACAAAACTAAAATAGACGTCTTCAATGAGAGACAACAGGAGTCTCCCAGTCCAGAAACATTAAATTACACATTCTCAAATAATACATACGTCAAGAAGTAATGAAACTATGTAACAGTTAGAAAAAAAGAAGAAGATAGGAAACATACTATAAAATGTGTGAGACATAAGGGTGAAGGTGCTAAGAGGAAATTTTATTTACAACACTACTTCTCAGATTAGAAGCAAAGACCAGCAACATAATTTTGATATACACTGAAAATAAGAACATAATTAATTCAAAGAAAAAAAATGGTTTAAATGAACCCCAAAACACTAAAACTAAGAAATTTACAACAACAACAAAAAGCCAAAGAAACACAATTAGTTTTCTTTTTTCAAGCAAAGAATGGTATTATTTCGTCTTGAATAGACCTAGATAGAAAAATATAAGGTCCATACTGTTTGGCGATTAAAAAAAAATTGCAGTGTTTTAGAGTTTTCCAGAACACTGAACCTGGTGCCACAGACAAAAATTAAAAAAAAAAATTCATCGTTTAAACCCTTTTTAATGACAGTGTTTATACTCAACTTGTCTCCCCTATAATCTGTTTATATCATTCAAGATTTCCAGGGTTGCCATATGGACATTATGCAGTGTTGAAATGGAAGCACAGCATCGTCTTCCCATCACAGACTCTGGTTGAGAACATCATTGCTTTTATCACGACAAAACTAGCACAAGATCCAAGCCTAGTCTCCAGAGGTGTTGTCCCATCTCAGAGCCATTTCTTCAGACAGCACTTCAGCTGTGTCATATTTTTCTGCAAAAATCGAAACAGACTTGTTTCCTGCACTGTTTGGTTTGCCGTGCTGCTTGGGAGATCCTGGACCATCAGACATGACAAAAGTTGTCCCCCACACCCCCAAACTACAGCACTGGTATCAGTGTACAGGAAATAGGAGAGACAGAAATCAAAAAAGTAAAAAAAAAAAAAAGACAAACCTGTTGTTGTTTGTAGAAGAGTCATGTAAGTAGGCCAAACTGACCTTGGACATTCTATGTAGCCCAGGTTGGCAATGGACTTACTATGTAGCCCAGGATAGCCATGGACTTACTCTGTAGCCAAGGCTGGCCTTGGATTTACGATGGAGCCAAGGCTGTCTTTTGACTTACTATGTAGTCCAGGCTGGATTTGATCTTGTGATCTTTGTGAGTTTTGAGAATATAGGTATGCACTACCACATTTATCTTTGTATCTGTTATTATGAGTGACTTAGCTGTGGCCCCTCATTTGCCAGCCTCCCTCAACATCAACAACAGCATCCACAATCACCCACTAGGATAATCCCGTCCTTTAACTCATCTGTTAAGGTAAGACTTTACAGAATAGATAGTCAGCAGGGTCCTCCTCCTTATTAGAACACATTTGTGTGGAGGGATTTGAGTGAATGTTTGAGTGAGCCAGTTATACCTTACCCTGGTTCTGATATTATGATCAAAACAGAAGAAAAAAATAAGAAAACAATAGTAAAGGAGATGGGTCCAACACTGGGACTTGAACCTTAGCAGTTGAGGAGATGGCTCACAGGTCTCTGTTAAATGATAGATAATAGGCTTTGTGGCCCACATAGAATCCCAGTCCAGGGAGGTAGAGATAGGGCAGATCCACAGAGCAAGATAGCTGTCAAGACTATTCATATTGGTGAACTCTGTGTTTGACTGAGAAATGCGGCTTCAATGAATAAGGTAGAAGAGAAAATGGATTAGTCCCTACATTATACACTTTACGTACATGTATGTACACACACACACACACACACACACACACACACACACAGAGAGAGAGAGAGAGAGAGAGAGAGAGAGAGAGAGAGAGAGAGAGAGAGAGGGGGGGGAAACAAAACAAAACCTTGGTCTTAAGGCATTGCCTCCACTGTAGTAGCACATAGTAGGTGGTTGGGATCTAAATAAGTGTTCCTTTCCACCCCCACAAAGACCAACATACTTTTGAACCCCCAGCCCTGGATCTGTACAATCTGCTGAGGACTCCCGGATGTTTAGTTAGTTTTCTCCCTCTCTAACATATTCTGGTGTTCTGTTTCAGGAATCCTGAGCTGGGACTCGGCAGACTTCAGCCTTACTCCCAGTCTTGCATCCAAGACAATGTTCAGCTGCCGTGTACTGATCCTTGGAATTCCCTGCCAAGGTACCCTGACTTGCATTTATCACGAGTCTATGCCATGAAACCAGAGAATGTGCGGCTGTCTTACTCTGCAATTTATTAGCTTAGAGTATTGGGAAATTGGCTCAAAATTTAAACCTCACTTCCCTCATGTATAAGTGAGCAAGCAAACAATTCCAGTTCATCAGTTCTACATTAGGAGTGAGTTAGAAAAACATATCAAAAGGATTAGTGCCAATGTGTTTTATGAATGATAAGCAGTATTATTTATATGATTTGAAATATTGAAAATTATTGTACAAGGAACGTAACAGTTTTCATTATCTTTGCACAGATGATGTGAGGAAAGCATCTAGGATGCAGATATACTTCCTTTTTTGCTTTATTTCCAAGAAGCATTTCTTTCTGCTCCAATTATTTTTTTTAACCTTACTTTCCACTCCATCTCCACTTAGGTGAGTAGGTTAGAACAGGGTTTGGTGAGAGGGATTATAAAACATTGTGTTACAGAATATATCTACAAGATCAACTGTTGAGTTCAAATGGAGGCACCCTCCATGGATAAGCCATAGTCCCCCTGAAGCTTTGATTTCTTTTCTTTTTTTATTTTCATTGATTTCTTGTGATGGCTAGTCTAGGAGGAAAGAACCTCCCTCGAGGAGCTTCCTCCATCAGATTGGCCTTGACTACATCCAGGTGGCATTTCCTTGACTGTTCACTGTTGTTGGAGAGCCTGGTCTACTGTTAGCAGCACCGCCCTATGCAGGTGGGTCTGGACTCTGTAAAGGTAGTTGAATGTGAGCTTAGAAGCAAGCCAGTGGGCAGTCTCTGTAGTTCCTGTTTCACAATCCTGTCCTGGTTTTCCTTGATGATGGGCTGGAACAGAAAAGATGAAATAAAGATTTCCTTTCCCAAGCTGGCCTTGGTGAGGGTATTCATCAGAGCAACAGAAAACCAAAATTAAGCAAAAATCACAGTGCCAGATATGGGATATCTTCTGAAAGTTGCTGACCAGCGAGATCACAAAAGCCCTCACAACTTTACAGGTTTTTGCCATTGATCTTCATAGCTCTCCCGAACTTGATGGTAAGACCTTATTTCTGAGGATACTGAATCCTTTTGGTCACAGGTCACAGAAGGGTCAATCTGAAGTTGAGGTGGATGCCTCCTCTATAATGGCTTGCCTTCCTGGTTCAAGAAAGTGCTATGTAGGCTTCCATGTGCGAAAATCACCAACGACCTTATTCGGGGGTGAACCATTCAAGCTAAACTGTCAGGCAAGATGTGTGTTAGTGGCATCACTGTCATGGCAGTAACCAGTGGCTTTCCAATTGGATACAAGGCATACAAACCAGGTTCTGTAAACTGTTCAAGAACCTATGGTTAGGGTGATATAGGCCCTATGAAAGAACCTAATTCTAAATACATTTTCAAACTTCCTTCCAAACGTCCATATATGTATCTATAGATCAGCATTGCACTCAGCTCTCATCAGAGAAGCCTCTGACTACCATGGGCAGAGACGTACAGCTGGACAAAGTGCTGGGAATCAGTGGGGTTGGACTGTTCAGGTGGAAATAGGACAGCTACGTCTTCTCCTCCACAGCTCAGAGAACATCATGAAAGAGTGGGTGGAAGGAATAAAAGAACAAGAAGATGGGGAAGTAGACAGCAAAAGGATATTTTTAGATTGGACCTAGTCATTGAACTCTTAAACTGATGGCGGCTATGGTCACGGGCACAAGACTGGGCCCTTTGACACTTCATTACAGATGGGAGAGTCCATAAATACCCTCCCCTCCCTTAGCAATCAACATTTATTGGAGGAGGGTTCTATCCTGCAGGCTTAGATTTTTCAAGACCTACTTTAATAAGAGTTCTTATACCCTTTAACCTTCCTCTAGCCCACCACCCACGAGAGGTAGTGGAAAGGAAAGGAGAATAGGGCAAACAAAGGATGACGTGGACCTGCTTAGAAATAGTTCTCTGGGGAGATTTCAATCTTCATCATCAGGATATCAGTTCCGTTGACATGAATCAGCAGAGGTAGGTCGATCTACTTGCAAACACCATTCACGAATCACCAAGGACAGTTCAACCCAGAAGAAATTGCTGAGCTCTTCCAATTGGCCTGGGTTCGAGGAGGCAGCAAGAAGCCACAATAATGTCACCATAACAAGTTCTCTGGTGCTTTTCTCTCTACAAAGTCATGACAAACAATGGTCAGTGAAGAAGGAAAGGTGAATCAATGCCACAGCATGGTCCATGAAGACCAGAGTCATCAAAGTCCATTGAGCATCAGCGAAGAGTGTCAAGGCAAGCCAATGCCGTGGTGTTGCCCACTGTTGTCCAGGGTTATACTCGTACCCTTTCTCAACATCACATGCCCTTTTCCCAGGCAGCTACCAGAAACACCATGTGTTTGTTCTCAGCAAAACATCCTCCCCTAAGACAGTTTCCAGAACATCATCCATGACACAGTTGAGTCTCCAAAGAAACCAGAAATTTCTGCTTCACTCCCTTCTTCATTCCTGTACCCGTAGATAAGCTGTTCTGTCAAATTCCTCTGTACTCATGTAATTAATTAAACTTAGGGATTACACGCAGAAAGGAGACATGAAATAGGAGGGGGGACTTATTCAGAATATCGGTGCCAATTGCAGAGGGAATGGCGTGAGAGAAGGGGTTGACTGAGGGGATGACGGAGGAGGATGAGGGAGGATGCAAGGGAGAACTGAAGGATGGGATGGGAGAATGAGGGAGGGGGATGAGGGAGGGGAATTGGGAAGGGAAATACAGAAAGGAAAGGTCTAAAACTCATTATATAAGTATATGAAATTGTTAAACAGAAACATCAAAATCACCGTTTTTTTAAAAAAAAAGTTTACTGTTTCTCTTTATAGAGGGTCAATCATTACAACTTAGGGCTTATTTTGTTGGATCAATTTTGTCTTTAAGGTTTTTTAGTTCCTTGGAGCAAATTGTCACATGTGAAGTTTTAGTTCGACTCAGTGCCGTCCAGGGTTCTGTGTAACTGAAAAATCAAGTCAATAAACACTTTGTATTAATCGTCAAAATCCCAGTGAGTTATCTCCAGTAATTTTCCTTTCATCACACTCCACCCACAGCCCTTCTCAAAATGCTGGCTGAATTAAGTACCTGCCACTGAATGGGACGCAAGTTCAAACCAGTGGAAGTGGGAAAAAGCAACTAAAAGCAAACAAAGTAACAAACAGCAAAACTTCTTCCCTCTGCATCTGGGATTCCATTTTATGGTTTTGGAGAGTCTACTACACTGAACAAAATGAAAGAGTAGAGTCTGAGCTGGTGTTTAACTTAGTGAAGAAAGGCAGTCATAGCTGCAAATGGGGGGGAGGCGGCGGTAGGCTGACACCAATGCTGAGAATGAAGAGAACCTCCAAGTAAAAACAGCGATGCCAAAATTTATGAACACAAGAGCGTTTGTATCACACTGACTGAACATTCACACAAATAAATCACACCGCACGTCTAGTATGTGTGTTTGCACACATCAAGTGGTGCTGTGTTTGGTTGCTTAACAATGATTGTGTGTGACTGGAGGGGTGGCTTGGTAGTTGAGAACCGTTACTGCTCTTGCAGAGGACCTGAGTTCAGACCCTGGCACCAACATGGTGGCTCACAAGCATTGATTACTCTTATTCAGTTATGTGGCCTGCTCCTGTCTCCTGTATTGATGAATACACATGTGGTCGTGAGGGAAACCGACTTGAGCCCTGTGGCCTCCCATGTCTTATTGACAGCTATACCTGCTTTTCTTCCCTAAGTTGCTTGTGGCTTCTGTATATATATCTTTTATACAGATACATAAAAGCAAGGGAAAAACCTATATATGGAAATTAAAACAAGGAAACAAAGAAAGAAAGAAAGAAAGAAAGAAAGAAAGAAAGAAAGAAAGAAAGAAAGAAAGAAAGAAAGAATGTTGAACATCCTCCAGGTCGGCAATGTGACCATCACACTCGTGTTGCTCTGCTTTCCCCATCTTGATGGATGGTACCAGCTCAAACAATGCATCAAAATAAACACTTCCTGTCTCTTTTTTATTGGCATTTTATATATTTAAATTTCAAATGTTATCCCCTTTCCTGGATCCCCTCTCTCCCATTCTCTCTCCCCCTGCTTCAGTGATGATGCTTTTCTTCCCACCCACTCCCATCTCAACACCCTGGCATCCCCCACTTTGGGGAACTGACCCTTCAGAGGACCAACGGCTTCTCCTCCTATTGATGACAGACGATGCCATCCTCTGCTATATATGTGGCTGGAGCCGTTGGACCCTCCATGTGTACCCTTCGGTTGGTGGTTTAGTCTCTGGGAGCTCTGGGTGGGGGGTTCTGTTTGGTTGATATTGTTGCTCTTCCTATGGGGTTGCAACCCCCTTCAGCTCCTCCAGTCCATTCTTTAACTCCTCCTCCATTGGGGTCCTGGTGCTCAGTCTAATGATTAGATGTAAGCATCCTCATCTGTATCAGTAAGGCTCTGGCGGAGCCTCTCAGGAGACATCCATATCAGACTCCTGTCGACAAGCACTCCTGTCTTCATTAAGTTTTTGCTTTGTATTTTGTCATAACAACAACAAGGAGAATCAATATGCACCCTCTTCATGTCAGGGCCATGTGAGTTAGAGTCAGTGCATCACTGAGCCTTGTAGGGTTCTCTTGGCTCCATCCACAGAGCCTGGAGAGGGCGTGGACCCTCACACGGACCTGGTGTGGCCATGGTCAGCATAGACGCTTGATGATCTATTCTCTTTGTGAGAAACCAAACTTCATGTCATTGACAAATACAGTCAAGGAGAGTGTCACATGTAGCTTTCCTTGAGTCTATTTTTGTATACTTATTCTCAGCAGCCATCGTTGGGAGTCAGGGACACTGCGAGGCGCCGAGAACATCTCAGTTCTATGGACCACCTTCTGCATTCCGTGACATCATAGACCTTGGCCCTGGAATGCAAATTCTTAGCTCAAATATCTAGCTCTTCCTTCCAGGTGTAGCTGTGTCTTGGGTTTATGACTTCTAATACGAATCAAAACCTATAGGTTTGGGAGAAAAATGGTCTCATGATAATGGGAAATGTATCTGACGTGCATGCTATTGATATAGTTATCCAAGTGAAAGTTATGGAAGGAAAGGTGTGATCAGACACCCAAAAGACAACCTAAATCCTAAAATCAAATTCTTTGAGTGTTTGTCCTAATGCAGCTCTGTGTGTGTGTGTGTGTGTGTGTGTGTGTCTACACATATTTCTGTGTATGTGCATGAGCAGAACAGAGGGAGACCCTGCACATCTCTACATTCATCTTCCTCTTCTTTAGATTTTGAGACAAATTCTCTTACTGAACCCAAAACTCACTGTCCCAGGCTATCACAGGCATCGCACACATGTTATCCCCTTTCCTGGTTCTCCCCTTTCCCATTTCCCTCTCCCCCTGCTTCTATGAGGAAGCTCTTCCTCCCACCCACTACCACCTCAACACCCTGGCATCCCCCACACTGGGGAACTGACCCTTCACAGGACCAAGGGCTTCTCCTCCTGTTGATGCAGACAAGACCATCCTCTGCTCTATATGTGGCTGGAGCCGTGGGAACCTCCATTTGTCCTGTCTTTATCCCTCCAATCATGGGTTATGGGCTGTCATGCAGGTGCTGGTAATTTCACAGCAGGCATTTCTTCCCACAAAACTATCTCCCCAGCTTGCATTTTATCCCATGTTCCTGGCATGCCTAAACAACAGCTGAGGAAGACAGGGACTGGGGAAGAATGGAAGTTTAGTTTTCTTTCTGTTTCAATTCCTTCTTCTTCTTCTTCTTCTTCTTCTTCTTCTTCTTCTTCTTCTTCTTCTTCTTCTTCTTCTTCTTCTTCTTCTTCTTCTTCTTCTTCTTCTCCTCCTCCTCCTCCTCCTCTTCCTCCTCCTCCTCTTCTTCTTCTTTCTTTCTCCTCTTCTTCCTCTTCCTCTTCTTAATCCTCTTTTTCTTCCTCCTCCTCCTCCTCCTCCTCCTCCTCCTCCTGCTCCTCCTCCTCCTCTTCTTCTTCTTCTTCTTCTTCTTCTTCTTCTTCTTCTTCTTCTTCTTCTTCTTCTTCTTCTTCTTCTTTCTTTCTCCTCTTCTTCTTCCTCTTCCTCTTCCTCTTCTTAATCCTCTTTTTCTTCCTCCTCCTCCCCCGCCTCCTCCTCCTCCTCCTTTTTCCCCCCTCTCTCTCTCTCTCTGTCTCTCTCTGTCTCTCTGTCTCTCTGTCTCTCTCTCTCTCTCTCTCACTCTCTCTCTCTCTCTCTCTCTGAAACTCTCTGTCTCATTGTTGGGTATTTCCTCTTTACATTTCGAATGTTATTCCCTTTTCCAGGTTTCCAGTCCATAAGCCCCTTAACCCTTCCCCCTACCCTTCTATAAGGGAATTCACATCCCCACACGTCCTCACCACCCCTCCCCACATTCCCCTACACTGGGGGACAAACATGTCAGAAAAAATTGTTTCTCATTGTATTGTTTCCAGCAAGGCCATCCTTTGCTCCATGCAGTAGGATCCATGAGTCCGTCTATGTACAGTCTTTCTGTTGTGGTTTGGTCCCTGGACGCTCTGGGTGGTTGACATTGTTATTATTATGGGGTTGAAAATCCCTTCAGCTCTTTCAATCCTTTCTCTAATTCCTCCAACTGGGGTCTGATTCTTGGTTCAGTGGTTTGCTGATGGCGTTTGCCTCTGTATTCGACATACTCTGGCTGTGTCTCTCAGGAGGGATCAATATCCAGTCATTGTCAGCCTGCACTTCTTAGCTTCCTCCATCGTATCTAGTTTTGGTGTCCGTATATGTCTGGGCTACATGTGTTCCAGGCTCTGGACGGCAGGTCCTTCAGTCTCTGCTATAAAGTTTGCCTACTTATCCCCTCCTGTGGGTATTTTGTTCCCCTTTTAAAGAAGGAGTGTAGCATCTGCATTTTGGTCATCCTTCTTGAGTTTCATGTGGTCTGTGTATTGCATGATGGGTAATTCAAGCTTTTTGGCTATTATCTGCTTATCAATGAATATATACCAAGTGTGCATTTCTGTGATTGAGTAACCTCACTCTGGATGATATTTTCTAGTTCATTCCATTTGCCTAGAATTTCATGAAGTCAGTGTTTTTACAGCTGAGTAATATTCCATAGTGTAGATGGACCACATTTCTGTATCCATTCCTTGTTGAAGGGCATCTGGGTTCTTTCCAGCTTCTGGCTATTATAAATAAGGCTGCTATGAACACAGTCGAATATATTTCTCTGTTGTATGTTGGACCATATTTTGGGTATATGCTCAAGAGAAGTATAGCTGGGTCCTCAGGTCATGGAATGTCCAATTTTCTGAGGAACCTTCAGACTGATTTCCAGAGTGTTTGTACCAGTCTGCAATCCCACCAACAATGGAGGAGTGTTCCTCTTTCTCCACATCCTTGCCAGCATCTTCTGTCACATGAGTTATTGATCTTAGATATTCTCACTGGTATGATGCACAATTTCAGATTTATTTTGATTTTAATTTCCCTGATGACTAAGGATGTTGAACATTTATTTAGGTGTTTTTTGGCCATTTGATGACCTTCAGCTGAGAATGTTTTGTAACTCACTGTACCCAATTTTTAATAGTGTATTTTTTGCTTTCTAGATTGTAACTTCTTAAGTTCTTTGTATATTTTGGATATTACCCTCTATCAGATATAGGATTGGTAAAAATGTTTTCCCAATCTGTTGGTTGCAATTTTTTCCTAATGACAGTATCTTTTGCCTTACAGATCGTTGCTATTTTATGAGGTCCTATTTGTCAATTCTTGATCTTAGAGCATAAGTCATGTGTGTTTTGTTCAGGAAATTTTCTCCAGTGCCCATGTGTTCAAGACTCTTCCCCACCTTTTCTTCTATTAGTTTGAGTGTTTCTGGTTTGATGTGTAGGTCCTTGATTCACTTGTACTTAAGCTTTGTACATGGTCATAAAAAAGGAATAATTTGCATTCATCTACATGCTGAGTTCCTGTTGAACCAGCACCATTTTTGGAAAATGCTATGTTTCTTCCTTTGGATGGTTTTATCTCTTTTGCCAAATACCAAATGATAGGTGTGTGGGTTCATTTCAGGGTCTTCAATTCTATTCCACTGGTCTATCCATCTGTCTCTGTACCAATACCATGCAGTTTTTATCTCTATTGCTCTGTAATTCTGTTTGAGTTCATGGGTGATGATTCCCCCAGAAGTTCTTTTATTGTTGAGGATAGTTTTAACTATCCTGGCTTTTTCTTATTCCAAATGAATTTGAAAATTGCTCTTCTATCTCTATTAAAGAAGTGAGTCATAATTTTGAAGGAGATTGCATTGAATGTGTAGATTGCTTTTGGCAAAATGGTCATCTTTACTATATTAATCCTGTCAATCCATGAGCATGGAAGCTCTTTCTATCTTCTGAGATCTTCCTCAATTTCTTTCTTCAGATACTTGAACTTCTTGTCATACAGATCATTCACCTGCTCGGTTAATCTCACACCAAGATATTTCATATTATTTGGGAGTATTGTGAAGTGTGTGATTTCATTATTTTCTTTCTCAGCCTGTTTATCCATTGAGGAGAGGAAGGCTCCTGGTATGATTGAGTTAATTTTATACCCTGACACTTTGCTGAAGTTGTTTATCAGGTTAAGAAGTTCTCTGGTGGAACTTTTGGGGTCACTTATATACTATCATATCATCTGCAAATAGTGATATTTTGTTATCTTTCCTTCTAATTTGTATCCCTTTTATCCCCTTTTACTGTCTGGTTTCTCTGGCTATGATATAGAGTCCCATATTGAATAAGTAGGGAGAGAGTTGGACAGCCTTGTCTAGTGCCTGATTTTAGTGGGATTGCTTCAAGTTACTCTCCATTTAGTTTGATGTTAGCTACAGGTTTGCTGCATATTTCTTACACTTTGTTTTGATATGAGCCTTCAATTCATGATTTTTTCCAGGACTTTTATCGACAAGGGTTGTTGAATTTTGTCAAATGCTTTCTCACCATCTAATGAAATGACCTTGTGCTCCTTATCTTAGAGTTTGTTTACATGATGGATTTCATTTATGAATTTTCCTGTATTAAACCATCCTTTCATCCATGGGTTCAAGTATACTTGATCATGATGGATGATTTTTTTGATTTATTCTTAGATTCGGTTTGCAAGAATTTTATTAATTATTTTTTCGTCAATATTCATAAGGGAAATTGGTCTGAAGTTCTCTTTCTGTGCTGAGTCTTTGTGTGGTTTAGGTATATGAGTAATTGTGGATTCATATAAGGAATGCGCCAGTGCTCCATCTCTCCAATTTTGTGGAAGAGATTTGACAATATTAGTATGAGGTCTTCTAAGAAGGTCTGATAGAATTCTGCACTGAACTCATCTCGACCTGGACTCTGTTTGGTTGGGAGACTTTTAATATCTGCTTCTATTTCCTTAGGAGTTATGGGGTTGTTTAGATAGTTAATTTGTTCCTGATTTAACTTTGCTACCTGTTATCTGTCTACAAAATTGTCCATTTCCTCCAGATTTTGCAGTTTTGTTGAACATAGGCTTTTATAGTACAAGCTGATGATATTTTTTAATTTCTTCAGATTCTGTTGTTATGTCTCCCTTTTAATTTCTGATTTTTGTTAATTTGGATACAGTCTCTTTGAACTCTGGTTAGTTTTGCTAAGGGTTTATCTATCTTATTGTTTTTCTCAAAAACAGCTCCTGGTTTTGTTGATTCTTTGTATCGTCCTTTTCATTTCTTCTTTATTGATTTCAGCTCTGAGTTTGATAATTTGCTGCATTCTACCCCCCTTGTGTTTACTTAGTTCTTTTTGTTCTAGACCTTTTACATGTGCTATCAAGGTCCTGACATATGATCTCTCCTGTTTCTTTTCTCAAGCGCTCAGATCTATAAATTTCCTCTTAGCTCTGCTTTAATTGTGTCACATATGTTTGGGAATATTGTGTCTTCATTTTCATTAAGTTCTAAGAAGTCTTTAATTTCTTTCTTTATTTCTTCCTTCACCAAGTTGTCAAGGAGTAAAGCATTTTTCAACTTCCATGTATATGAGGGCTTTCTGTCATTATTGATATTGTTGAAGACCAGTCTTACTGTGTGGTGATCTTTGAGAATGCATGGGATTATTTCTATCTTCCTGTATCTGTTAAGGTCTGTTGAGGGATCGATTATGTGGTCCATTTTGAAGAAGGTTCCCGAGATCATGAGAAGAATGTATATCCTTATTTTTTAGGATGGAATGTTCTATAAATATCTGCTAAATCCATTTGGTTCATAATTTCTATTACTTTCTCTACATCTCTGTTTAATTTCTGTTTCCAATATCTCTCCAGTGATGAGGGTGGGTTGTTGAAATCTCCTACTATTATCATGACATATGCAATGTGTGCTTTTAACTTTAGTAAGGTTTCTTTTATAAAACCTCAGGATTTCTCGTGAATTATTTTTATTGCACAAATTCAAATGTAAATATGACATTCTGGTTCTTGAGTTGATATTCTGGAAATTTAACTGGGAGAGGCAAGACCTCACTCTCTAACTAGAGGGCGACCTATACAAATACAGAAACTACTAATGAAAAGGAAGTTGCTGGGGTTGGGGATTTAGCTCAGTGGTAGATCGCTTGCCTAGGAAGCGCAAGGCCCTGGATTCAGTCCCCAGTTCTGAAAAAAAAAAACAAAAAAAAAAAGAAAGAATGAAAAGGAAGTTGCTTAAAAAATATTTCAAATTAAAAATATAGTCATTTTCTGTGTTGGCTGTGGGAAGGTTGTTTATTTTTTTGTTTGTTTGTTTTAATTTAATATGGAGAAATACAGTAATCAAAATAAGTGCGAAATGCACCACAATAGAATCCTCTTCATTCCAGTATTTTTTCTACAAGAGCAGAGTCTACTGAATGGTCAAGTATGTACAACAGACCTCCTGCTTCATAATTGTCAGAGCTTTAAGTCTCCCCTATGTTCTCTACACTTAGATTTTTATAACTTTTGCATAAAAGGGTCAGATCTAATCTGATAGATCTAATAAGCTATTATACCTGACTATGTCCCCTGACCCCGTGTGAATACTATGTGTTGTTTTTCTTTTTTTGTTGTTGTTGTTTTGGGGAGCTGTGTTTTTTACTAACCCCAATAGAAAATTAATCTAGTGATCAATTAGTGAATAGAAACGAAAATTATGTACTATTGTGAGAAATTCCCCAAAATATAGTGTACACAAATGTAAATCTAAAATGTGTGTGGGTAGACATGCACACATGCTCATGACCCACGTAGCTGACAAGCATTCCACACACAATCAACTTAAGTGATTTGGGAATTTAACCTATTCACACAGAAGCAAACTCATGGGGAATACATTTTTTTCTTAGCCGTGTTTATAAGTGACCAAATGGTGAAGCGGGATGTAAACAAATACTGTTATCCTTCATTGTTGTTTATACTAACATTTTAATTCATGTACAATTTCTACGTGCTCTTTTTCTATTGTGTTTCTCTGTATCTCTGTCTCTGCATGAATATATAGGCACACATGTGTATGTGGCATACCAGTGTGTGTGTGTGTGTGTGTGTATGTGTGTGTGTGTGTGTGTGTGTGTGCATGCATGTGGGTGTGTGTCCTATATGGTATTTATGAACATAGGTAACATGTTTATTTATTTATAATTTGGAAACACTGAAACCCACATTTGATTTGTGGATCAACCATGTGCTGTTCTACTCACATACGTCTGACATTTCATTATATCAGGCGAATAGAGAGAAAACCTAAGAGGCTGGTGATATCTCCTTCTCTACTCTTGTCAGGAAAAAGTGATGTATTTTTGGCAAGAAAACCCAAACTTCAGCAAAGACATATACACCCCACAAAACAGGAAAGGTTATGCCATTTGAAGGGAAAAGATATCAGACTAGGAGAAAAATGAGTTTGCCTCATTCCAATATATGAGAGACATGAGACTGAACTTCAGAAATTATAATGGGAAGGGACAGGCAAAATCCCCAAGGAACCAAAGTAAGCTAAACCCTGGAGCTTCTCATTACACGAGAGCTCAGAGATTGGTGAGGATGGTGAACATAATGATAAGAACTTTGCAGTCCATACTCAGTCTCCATATAAGGCTACAATGTGAACAAGATGAGAAGGAGTCACCACCACAGAGCTAATAGCTACTTTAGAAGTCACAGTGTGAAAAACAGAGTGTAACTACAGACAGAAGAGAAGGACGATATCTGAAAACAGACAAGGCTGTGCTGGAACTGAACAGTTTTCCATGTAAGTAACCAAACAAGCACACAGCAGGTGCCATATGCAAAAGTGAGCAAAAAGGAATGAACTGTGTAGATACAATGTGTACAGAAATACAGGTTGTTTGCTAAGAATTCTAAGATGTTGATATGAGAGGATAGGAAGGAATTTCTATCAAGCCAGACGCCATGTCTTGCTCTTATAATACTCACATTCGAGAGACTGAGGGAGAGAAATTAGGAATTTCAGGTTAGCCTGGACTACATATCCAGACAATACATCTTTTATTCTTGTTTTCTTTATTTAAATCAATAGTCCGATTGATAGAATATCATGAACAATATTAAGAAAACAGACATTTAATGCCTACACAGTGATACTCCTACTAAGAAAACATGTTCTGTAAAGAGACAGTAATTATTAAGTTACAAATGCCAGCTGTCATATTGAAGGTTGTGGCATGAAGGGGTCTGGTGTTGTTTGGTTGACCCATCTTCACTTTCATGGCTCACTGTACACATCTTAAAAATCTTCTCTGACAACCTCATTACTGTGCAGACATCGAGATGTGCCTTGCCTTAATTCTATGTATTACAACCAGTAATCATTTATTTATCAAATGATTATTTGATTTTACTTTATCTTCAAAAATAATGAGTCTTGAGGAAATGATACCTTTATTGTGTGGGTTTGAATATTCATAATAGCAATCAGAGGATAATCGGGGCCCAACACACACACAGGGTGGTTGGAGAGACTATACCTGTGTCATCAGGAAAGCATAGAGATGAGTGGATTGATCAGTTTTTCTGTATAACATTGATAACTAGTTAATGATAAGAATGGGTAAAAATCGAGATACACTTAAGGTTTTCTTTTCCTTCATTTGAATGATTGCTTATACAGCATGTGAAACTGAACCTAAATCCAAGGTAAATCTTCTGCCTGAGCTTCATTAGTGCCAGGACTACATGTTTCCACCTTCTATTGTAAGTATTTGTACACTTGGCTCAATGCTTAGCACACTTTGAAAAATCCCCTGGTGTTAAGAGAGAAAGTGTTAGCTATGAAATTATGTGAGAAAAAATCTTTTCTCAGCTTTGATTTTTGTGTCTGCAGACAAAGACTTTAACTCTGATGTAACTGAGCCTCTAAAATACTAAAAAATCAATATCTCTCATCTGCAAGAATCCTACTAATGGCTTACTGCTCTGTGTTTCTGGAGATGAGTGTCGAGTGTGTCAATTGCTCTTTGTGGCAGGAAAAGGGCTTGTCTGTCAAATGCTTTGTAATTCCCAAGAACTGTGAGGTCCCTGGAGAATGCTCCCTCTGTTCACCCTCACTCTGCTCTCATGGCCTTTGCTATCTGCACCCGTCCATCTCTACACACCCCCATGCACTTCTTTCTGGGGAACTTATGTATCCTGGAAATTGGTCACACTGGCTCTGTCATACCCAAGATATGGAGAGCCGTGTAAGTGAGATCTGAGGAATCTCTCAGGAGGGATGTGCCCCACAGATGTTGTTCTTCACACTTTTTGGTATAACTGATGTTTCCTATTGGCAGTCATGGCCTTTGGCCACCGTATGGCCCTGCTTCACTATGCAACCCAAATGAGTCGTGGGGTATGTGCCCATTTGGCAGTTGTTCCATGGGGAATTGGTTGCCTTGTAGGGTTGGGACAAAACTACTTGAGGCCCAAATCTAACCACCCAGAAGGCGTTGATAAATTCTTGGTCAACTTCCATACCACAGCGACATCCATGCTGAACCCCATCATCTATAGCTTAAGGAACCAAGAAGTCAAGGCAGCACTGAGAAGGACTCTGGGTCAGAAGAAAGTTCTGATACTAAATAGTTAATTAAGGATCCCAAAGTGCTCTTTCAAAAAGGTGCAAAGTCTGTGAAAGAACAAAACCAAAACCACTGTGCTCTTTCTTGCTGTCTTGAAACAAACTTTAAGAAACATAACTTTATTTTAGAGTGTTCTCTTTATTCCCCACCATGTTTAATTGCAAACTATTGTAAAGTTTGCTTGCTACTAAATTACTTTAGTAGATCAGTCCAGTACTTAAACATTTTCATCTGGACAGAGTTTAAACCACATGGTAATGTCTCAGGGGCCTTGAAAATTCTCTGTGTCCATTCTTATCCAATCCAGAAATTGTTTGTAAATGATCTCAGCTCGTTATGCTACAATTCCATATTCCTCAGTACATGTACATTCATTGCATTGGACTGGACCTGCTAAGTAGTTCTCAGGACAGTGAATTTTTAGCCTCTGCTTTGTGTACCATTTGGTCAGTCCATACGTCAGTTCTGGGCACCCAGGACCTATGATTTTGGAAGAGGAGTAGTCTTTACTCCACTTTTTGATTTCTAATAGCGCTTTTAAACAAATTTCAGCCAGGTGATTCTCAACATCAATATCATAGTATCAGATAAACACACAAACACACACACACACACACACACACACACACACACACACATGCATGCACACATTATACAGGAATTCAAGTGGGTTTACAAGTGACAGAATACAAATATAAAAGTCAGCTAGTGTCAGATAATTAGATTCAGGTTGCTATTCAACAAGAAAATAAAATAACATAAAATTAGAATCTTCAGTCTTTATGAGTATAATGAAACAAAAATAAAATCCCATTTAAGTGTGCTGAAAATATGGAAGACAGTAAGAAAAATTACCATGACACTAAAACTACAGAATTGTTTTAGGCATGAGGAACCCAAAGAGAAAGACAATAATTACATAATCCTCGAACTCATGGTTCTGAGTCTTCTTACATGCAGTAAGGACCATCCAGGTCAAAATGTTAGTTAAAAATGACCGAGATGGTGAAAATAAAGCCTAAAGTTTTGAAGAGACACACACACTTTCCTTAGGCTTTAGGTGATTCTCCTATAACTTCTATTACTTCAGAAGGAAATTCAAAAGAAAAATACATTAAAATATTTAACTACAAAAGGAAAATAATTTAAAATAATTTCATTTCTCCGTAATTGGGTGTTGTTAGGATGACAGGCATCCTCCTAATGCTTAACTGCGATAAGCAAAGCAAGAAACACTTTTTGGTAGCTGTGTCAAGTACGTACAATCTCAACCTAAAAGAGAAAAATCACTGTGCAAATCCAAATTCAGAGACATTCTCCCAAAGTAATTATTTATCTTCAAAGGTGTGATCACAGAATATAAAAATAGTAATGAATTATCACAGAATAGAATGACATAAGACATGCAATAACTAAATATCTACTGGATATCTGGATTGGATACGGGCATAGAAAGTGTACAGTTCTAGAAACGTTGTTATTATTTGGTCAAACTACTGTGTTACTTGTAACATTTTTTTTCAATTTTTTGATTTCTGAGAATTAGTCATTAGATTGATTAAAGTATATAAAATTCAGGAATTAGTTTAAGATATAAAACCATACTGTTTCCTATCAATTACATCTGATTTTCTTGTATAGTTTGAATTCTGCTTTATTTTTTGTATTTATTTATTTTATTAATTTATTTATGTATGTTTTCCCCCACAGAGTCCCTTACTCCAAACACCATCCCTTTCTGACTTCTTCTTTAAAAAGACAAACAAAAGTATTTATTAGGCATGTTCAGTCCCTGAATACCTGTTCATTTGGCCGTGCATTTGAAAATCTACATCATTGAGAGTGCAGACATCAGGAAATAGCTTCAAAAATGACATGCAAAAATTAAATATTCTCCAGTTATCAGCAATCAGCTATCAGCTTGAAAAACTGGAGGAATCCAAGAACAAAATTATCCTTGAAATGTACATAGAGAAAATTGATCAGACAAGAAGGAAAACCGATGGCAACCTTCCTGGATTCAACACAGGAGGGCCTACATTCCTGTAGTGTATTCTGCATGAGTTTATAGAGTTTATGGGTTAATACCTGGAAATGAACTCCTACAAAAACCAACAACAAACTAACCACAAGCTGCAATATTTATAAAAGCCAAAAATATGTGGAAAGTATTATTTCCAGCTCTATATGAGAATATTAATGTTTATTAATTTGTATATTGATAAAATTTTAATTTGATGACTGCAAATTTTTATTGCAAATTTTTAAATAAACAGATTTTAAGTGACTCATGTGATCATTAACGTTTAGTGGCTTTGATTGCACTATAGATCAATAAAGTCTTTATTTGACTGTGATCATCACTATGAATATTCACGAAAATCAAATTATGTCAACCAGGGACTGCTCTTCTGTTTTTATACTTTTTGTTGTACATGTGTAAGAGTTTCACGTGCTTGTTCACATGTGCAGCACATCCATGCCTAGTGTCCAGGAGGTTGAAGAGGTTGTGAGATTCCGTGATGCTGAAATTACTGCCACTTGTGAGCTGTCACTCGGGAGCTGGGGATCAGCCCTGGGTCCTCTGGAAGAACAGATAATGCTATTAAATACTGAATCATTTCTTCATATTCAGCAAACGCCATTTTTTTGTAAATATAGTGCCTAAGCTGTCCTGTCTTCTGCATAGACCACTGTTTTCCCAAATGTGATAATTTAATATTAAACACACACCCACCAGCTTCTTACCTTCATATATATATATATATATATATATATATATATATACACACACATATATGCATATATATATATATATATAGACAGACACACATACACACACACAGACACATGCATAACTGCTCTTACCTACAAGTTTACTTACACACACACACCTGCTTCTTACCTTCAAATTCACTTAGTTACACACACACACTACACACATGCACACCTGCTTCTTACCTTCAAATTCACTTAGTTACACACACACACACACAGACACACACACACACACACACACACCTGCTTCTTACCTTCAAGTAGACTTAGTTATTTCCATAGTTATTTGTTTATTTATGCACTTTCCATGCTGCACACTGCCCCCCTCCAGTTCACCCCTCTCACAATCCTTCCCCCAGCCCTTTCACCTCTGAGCAGGAGGGAACCCCACGAGTATCTCCTCACCTTGCATATCCAGTCTCTGTGATCACATCCTCTGCTACTGAGGCCAGACACAGCAGTCTAGATGGACGTGGTGGGGAGGTAGAGGTCACATCCAGAAAGAGGCAGAGAGCTGGGGTAAGAGATGCCCATGAATCATGGGTGTTTGATTAGCTGAGACTCACAGCCTCAGTGATATGGACCTGAAGAAGCCATCTCCTGTAGCCAGAGAGTAACCCAAATGGAGAGATAGAGACACCAACTTTAGACCCAAAATTTATTCTGACCACAGGACATGCAGGGGCCGTGCATAGAGCAGAGAGTTAGGAATGATCCACCAATGGTTAGTGCAGATTGAGATCCTCCCCATGGATGAGCACCGATCCCTGACACTATTAATGACGCTCTGTTATGCTTGCAGACAGGAGTCTATCATGGCTTCCCTCTGAGGGACTCCACTAAGCTGCTGACTCAGACAGAAGCAGAAACCCACTATCCAAACCACGGATGGAGCTTGGGGACTCTGATGGAAGAACAGAATGAAAGGGATTATGGCCTCTAAGGGCATAGGCACTCCACAGGCTTTGTCTTCATGTGGGTACCGAACAACTAGAATTGGGCTTTCCCAAAACATGTTGTCTATAGATGGGGCATCTGTGTCTTTAAAATTCATTTATTTATTTACTCACTTCACATCCCAAAATCGGTCTCCATCTTCATGGGATGCCAACACCTGTTGTCGGGGGAACCCGTAAAAAGACAAAGCTACACATTTCCTTCCTATGTCCTGGGGGCTCATGTTCAGTCCACGTTCACTCTTTGGTTGGTGGTTCAGTCTTTGGCAAACCCCAAGAGTCCCCATGAGTTGACTCTCTTCGTCTTCCTGTGGAGTCCCTCATACCATTTGGGCCTCGATTCTTCACCTGTTTGTTTTTTTAAAGACACCCCAAGCTTCAGCTAATGTTTGGTGGTGAATCTTTACACTCATTTCTCTCAGCTGTTGGGTGGAGTCACTCAGAGGACAGTTATGCTACGATTCTGTCTGCAAGCACAATAGAGAATCTATAGTAGTGTCAGGGATCAATGCTTGCCCTCGGGGTAGGTCTCCATCTGCCCTAACCATTGGTTGGACGTTCCTTCCATGTCTGCTCTATCTATCTTTGTCTCTGAAGGTCTTGTAGGCTGTGTTCACTTTGGATTGAAGGTTTTGTGGGTGGGTTTTATCCTTCTCACATCATTGGGAGTCATGCCTGGCTACAGAAGTGGCCAATTAAGGATCTGCATCCCCACTGCTAGAGTCACCCCAATAGACACCCTGGGGATTCGCCTTTCCCAGGTCTCTGGCACTTCCTAGAGATGCGCACCCCACACTTGTGGTTTCCATTCCCTTTTCCCTGCATTCACTCTACCTAATTCCTCCATACCCACTCTACCTTATTCCTTCTACCCACTCCCTTCTCTACCTTTCCTCCCATTCAGTTTCCTCCCTCCCTCGATCTCCCTCAATATCTATTCTGCTAAATGCATTTTAAAGTCAATATTTAGGAAAAAATCTAAGTAAGTATAGAAAGTATCTCATAAGTAATTGTGGTGGATGTTTAGGCAAGATATGCACATATTCACTTTTATAGAGGCCAGAATTACA